>NC_066516.1:13610910-13723410 GCF_024679095.1 Eriocheir sinensis
TCATTCATTCTCTTCACATGTCCAAACCATCTCAAGTCACCACACTTCATTTACTCGACCACTCAATAATCCACTCCTTTCCCTGTCACACCCATACCAAACCTCTCATACACGCTTTCATTACTTTCTCCACTAGGTTTCCTTTAGCTGTGTTACCACTTACCATTTCAACTTTCCCTTACAAAAGCATTAGAAGGTAGCAACATTATGTATTTGATATTTGGTCTTTAAATATTGCAAGAAAATTAATCTAAGAAATAAGTCTGAGTGGATGATATGTCAATTTTATCGATCAAAAAACATAATTTCATCTGTCAACGCTGTCAACGACAGAAGGGCTTCGTAGTCAAAAGTAATGGATGAAATCACCCAAAAGATAAACATTGATCAAACTGAAGACTCCCTGATGACCCCTTTATGAAGCGTCCCATCAGCTGTCTGCCATCAAGATTTTCAGCATTAAACAACAACCTCACAATACACATGAACCTTATGAGGAAAAGAAAATGTTGAGGGGACTCAAGTGCGCAGTACAAAGAGAACACTTCAATAACATTTACCTGCAGGAAGGACCATCGCTTGTATTCTTCTTTCTTGAACAGGTGATTTTTTATTTCTGCCTCCATACGTGCATAACACAACTCCTTGATAAAGATGTCATCTAAGTCCCTCTCCTTTAAGTTTGAGGTGCGTTTGGTCTTTCTATGAGTCAGTTTTGTATTCTCCTGTGTGATGCAAACATGGAGTTAATACCACTCTGTTTGCTGGCATGTACCTCAGTACAACACAAACCTACTGAATGAAACTACATTTGGAAGCAAGTTTGCATACATGAAAACAATCAGAAAGATCTGTGTTGCATTTTTGAACTACTAACCTGGTGATCACAGCTGTAAACAAGATTTTGATATGAGGGGTTGAAATATATTATGGCAATAACAACATCCACTGTGAAGGATTCAAGCCTATGGCTTAAGACCACCACTATACCAACATGGCAGAGAGATCCTTGGTCCACAGTATTTTTGGGCTTTTTTGCATCTAAAGGTGAATATATATGGAACTGTAAATTATAAATAATAGTGATCAGATATATTGTTCTTACCTGTAGAGCTCTAAGGGTAGGCAGGTAGTGGTGGTTGTTACTCTTGAAGGTACTGTCTATGTCCCGAATAAGGTGGAATGGCAAGTCCCTTTTTAGCTGCGTACGGGCATTCTCTATGTAGGTAGGGCTCATGTTGGTGCTGGTGTCACTGAACACCTGGTATGCATAGAACATATTTCTTTAGAAAAGTAAGAACTAGAAACTTCATATCTCATCTCTTACTTTTATCAACTTCCTTGAAATTCAATATGCTTTATAGTTTCCCCTTGTTTTCACCCTCCCTCACTTGTTAACTAGTATATACATGGACCTTTTCTGTCCCGGGTATGGAGGATGCTTCTCATGTGTAGAGAGGTTCCATACACAGCTCCTTTGGACAGAGTAGAGTCAAAGGCTTTTCACCTCATCAACTTCCCTCCTCTTACTGACTGCCTTCTGCCTCTTGAATTATGCTGTATGTCACCTCTTTATCTTCTATCATGAATGATCTTCCAAACTTGCTAACTGCAATCTACCCCTTCCATTGCTTTTCTACTCACAAATTTCTACTCTAGCTCACCCCTATGCTGTCCAAATGTCAAATACAAGAGCTAACCATTATTGTCACTCATCCCAGTCACTGGTAAATTTTGGAAGACCAGCCTTTTGTCAGTATTTCCTCCTTCCTACGACTTGAACACTTCTATTGAGGAGTATCAAGACAATTTTCTAACTGAATTTGACACTCTTTTAGCATCTAATGTTCTCTGTTTGCAAGAGTAGCACAATAGCATGCATTTCTTGTATATTTTTGTTTTGCCCTTGAGCTGCATCCTTTGGTCTGATATATATATATATATATATATATATATATATATATATATATATATATATATATATATATATATATATATATATATATATATATATATATATATATAAAAAAATAAAAATAAAAAAATAAATAAAAAGTTAACTCAATAATGACTACCTTCTCCATACTTATAAAAAACACACTACACTGATTGGGGCGGAGCCTGCAACCCCTTCCTGTAAAACTCTAAATTGACCAAAAACAAGATAAGAAGTAGAGGTAGGGGTCAAGGCTCATGCCATGGCCTCAACCTGGCTCTGCTGGGGGGCCTGACTATGTGGCGGCTTCCCTTGATGCATCCACATCGGGTGAGCCTGCAACTTAGGTTGGATGCAGATAAAACCCTCCAGGACCCCTGCATCTTGAAGGAAGGAGGTCCCCAGCACCTATATTGTTTTGGAGGTGGCCAGGGTGATGCAGATGCTGAGGCGATACACACACACCCTACTGACATACTGATTAAAAGATGCATTACAACCATCCAATACTACCTCCTATGAGTTGTGATGCAGCTTTAAGTTTACTACTGTATTCTAGTATCTCCTTGTTCTCTTACCTTAAATTAAACTAAAAACAACTGATTTTTAGGTCACACTTCTGAAAAATGAGAAGGGCAATCTATCTTTGGAATGGACTCAATAACTACTGATAAAAGTACTAATGGATATCTATGCCTCACCTTCTCAGGATCTTCAAAGTACTCTAGGAATTCTTCTACAGACATTCCCTCAATAAATTTCTTCTTAATTTCAAGTCTCTTTTGCCTTTTGTGATATTCTTCGATCTTGGGGTAATCCTTCTTCTGAAGAAGCGAATCCACAACTTCCTGGAATTTGGCTTCATCCCCATTGTTGTCCACACACCTGCCGGGTGACTCGTGTTACTCCCCTTCCATATGCAGGATTGGGTTAGAAATGAGAGCAGCAGAGAACATAAATTAGAATGAAAAATCATATTAATGAATAAACCTAAAAGAACTCAAAGTAAATTGGGCTAGTATGTAGGAAAAAAGGGTACTTAGATCTACATGGCCAGGGTTAGAACATACCTTTCCTGGAGATAGTCTGGGTCAGCATCTGCAAACATCTCTGAAAGAGTCTTGACCTGAGCCAAGATCTTCTCTTCAAGGTCTGCTGCCTGTCCTCCCTGGTCTTCTTCTCCAGTAGCAGCTTCTTCACTGGACTGCCCAGGTACAGGCTCATCTCTCCTTTCCGATGCATGGCTAGGTCCAGCAGCAGCTACAGGCTGAAAGGCACTAGTGCTTGGCTGGTCTTGCCCTTGATAAGGAGCAGCAGTAATAGTGGAATGAATGGCAGCTTGATCTTGCTCTTCCATTAAACGTTCCACCAGTGCTTCAATATCAGCATCAGTCTGGCAGGATAGAATTTGAGTCCATAGGAGATTCCTGTCTACTCCTTGCACCACCGCACATACAAGATTCATCTTTTCCTCGTACCACTTCTCCATAACAGGATCCTTAACTTTAGCATCAGATATGTCAGTATTTACATCTGTAGACATGCCTGGTTCATTTCCCCTCAATGGGGTACTTCCAGCATTACTAGTAGAAGGAATGCCCTCATCATTTCTCAATCCCTTCACATCTGCCTCAGGTTCAAGCTCGATTTTTCTTTTTTTGATATTGCCTTTGACATGAGAGTCAGCCACCTCTCCATGGGACCGCTTTCTAACTGCCCACAGTCCTTGAAACACATCATCTTGCACAGGCTCCTGGCGATCCACAGCAAGATTAATGTATGCCTCTAGTACATAGGCCCGACGGTCTGGGTGGTGGAGGTTATCAACCATAGTCTGATGAACATCCTTTAAGGTGAAGTATGGCAGCAAGGAGCAAACAAAGTGTGCATCTTCCCATAGTTCAGCAGACTGACTTCCTTCAGGCTGATTACTGGTTGGGAGGCTTAAAACATGTATCTTTATTGCATTATTTTTGTTCTCATCAGTACATGCATTTGATTTGGTCTCAGCAGGAGGGGAGTTTTGTAACTGTGAATGAATACTGGCAGACAAGGGGGAAGGAGGCAAGTGACTACCACTGGCCTCAGCAGGAGGGGAGTTTTGTAACTGTGAAAGTAAACTGGCAGACAAGGAGGAAGGAGGCGAGTGACTAGCACTATCGTCATCCTCCGTACCAGTGGATGATGAGGACGCCGACATATTGTCAATATTATCTATGCATCTTTTTTCTTCACTCTTTATCTCATTAATTCTTTCATTTAATGTTCTCTCATCCTTGTGTAGATTGGCAAGACTATCATCAGCATAATCCAGGGCAATTTCTGCTTTTCTTTTGGGCATTTGCTTTTGTGCTGCCACATCTTTTAAAAGTTCCAAAACAAATGAAAAGTCTTTTGCATATATGCTTGGCTTAGCACCTCCCTTCTGACTTTTAGTTAAATTTATAATGGATTCACAACCATTATTAGTGACAGAGGAGGTGCTTTCACAACTGTCATCAGTTAGCAGAATTAGAGGAGCTGGCTCCTTGGGAGCAGGACTTACTATAAGTACATCATCATCATCACTGCTAATATCTTTATGATCATCATGCAGATTACTATCTTCTAAGGTAGTTGAGGCACTTGTCCTACTGACAACTGAGTTAGAAGCCTCACCCACAGACGACAACTCAGGCTGGGACGATGCATGAGCCTCTTCCTCTGCAGTGTGTGGTCCTTTTTCTTGGAAACATCCAGCTTCTTTCTCAAGGTTTTCTTGTATCTTCTTTACAATCAGCTTTTCTGAGGTTCTCTCCAAATCATCTCTAATTTTCTTAACACTATTAAGTTTGTCTAACTCCCTCCTGATAATCCACTGTAGGGATGAGAAAATTTGTTCAATAGCTTCTTGAACATTGCAACCCTTCAGCAACTGAATCTGGGCTTTATCAACAATATCCTTTCGAGAGATTAATTCTTCAGCATCCGAACCAAATGTCTCATAAAGCTTGACAGTCACCCCATCAACAATCTCAGTTTCTTGATCAAACAGTTCCATCTCTTCTGTAAAAAAAATATATATATATATATATAAGGAGGCTTTTTCAAATATTTTTCTCCAGCTCTCTCTCTCTCTGTATGTTTTATTCTACTCGAAGAAGCAAAAAGCGAAACTCTCTTTCTCACAACTGTATTCAATATGCCCTTGCATCAAGGTATAGTCCCTTTAGATTGGAAAATGGCTAAGGTAAAAAACAAACTAGGTAATTAGAGTGATTCAAAATCAAAAACTAACATTTAATGTTTATACATTTTTCCTGTCTTTTTAAAATCTGAAAGTACCTTCGTGTTCAGGAGGATTTTATGAGAACAAATATCTAATTCTAAAACTGATTCCATAATTGCTGCAAATATCATTAATAAGTAAAATGTGGTACTAGTCTACACATGAAATGACTATTTTTTTACTTTTACTTACCATAATTGTTCTATTTGTCTAACCCTATCAAGCTTTGAAAATCACTGCTTAATTCAATGATGTAAACAAATATGCATATCTTGTGTAACAGGTGAACTCTGTAAGGAAATACAAATATTTTCTCAAACTATGCAACCTGGCAGCCATCAGCCAATCGGTGAGTTACGTTTTTACTTACTCAGCTAGGAGTCTGGGATCCAGCTGACATGAATGGACTATTTCTGACTCATGGGGCAAGAACTTCAATACAAAATAAAGGTGCAGTACTGAAATCCCAACAAGGCTTCATTAATTGGACAGACCTCAGCTCTCTCCTGCCCACATTGAGTCGCAATTAGAATTTAGGTCTCCAACCTGGATCACTGGTTACCTGCATGACTTGAAACATCTTGAGTTTGTTCAGCACCTCAGACTAAGGAAATCTAAAATTTACCCTTACAGATGCATGTATTCAGTGCAAGGTAGGTTTCTCAGAGCCAATCTCATAAAATACTAGAAAAAGATAAGTTTCCATAATTTTGATGGAAGTAATCAAATCAGCACACTTTAGAACCCCTTGTACAAATGTTATTTTCAAATAAATGCATCAAGTAAAATTCAGATTCATAAATCGACTTTTTGGCCACTCGTCACTTTTTTTAAGCTATAGTGTTGGTAGGCTCTTTTGAAGGGCCTCTTGGATGACCCCAGCTCATTAGTGGCACAGGCAAATTTTCTTTAAAGTGGCTGGCATGATGTATGACTCTTGCTTGGCCCATGCTACACTTCGGTGCTTCTCTTGACCGAAGTTGCTGACAGGGATGGAGGGAATACAAGAGCTGTGTATTCAAATACGAATACGAATTTGGGCGGCGGTGGTGGGGGGGTGGGGTGTTCCACTATGCTGACCATCCAATGACATGCCCGACACTCGTCAACATACGAGTGCAGCGGCTGCCAGATTACGTTGTAACAATTCATGCTCCCCCACCCAAAAAACCTGATTTCCCACGGGTCCCCCAAGATCGTTAGGGGAAGGGGATTAGGCCTTTTTCTTTACTTTTAAGTACTTGCGCCTTCATATTATGGTTGAGGGACATGTATTTCGTCCCTTAACTATATGGAGGCGTATCGTATTTTGGAGGCGCGGAGTGACTCTCCACAATTACTGTTCCTCGGGTTTCCTAATGATCAAACTAAATCCTGTTGCTCGCTTCCACTGTTATCTGCTTTATGGGTCTAGCATGCCATATCAATCATATAAAAAAAAAAGACATGACATTTAGGTAATAAATCAGGTACAAAATCATGCAATTAACTACATCTATCACCAGAAAACATGAAATGCGTGAGAAAATCGTTGGTTGGGTGAAACTGTACATTGCCCGATGTAACTTGGGATGAGGGTCACAAGACATGAAGAGGAGATTATGAGAAGATTATCAACAATACTATACGACTATACGTCCTCCTCAAGAACAATAATAACAACAATAATAAAAAAATTAAAAAATGATTGATTTCTGGGAGGTTTGCTGGCTATGAATGTCGTCATCATCGTCAAAGGCAAGTAGAACACATACATGACCACCACAGAAGGGCAGTTGGTTACGCAGGAAAAATATATGGTGGGCACGTTATTAATTAATACCAATCAACCATAATAATAATGATATATAAATAAATAATAATGAAAGATGTTGGACGAATACGTACCTCCAATGAACACCAGCACAGGAAGGAAATCAGAAGGAGGAAAACAATTACAAATACCAACGTTGCTCAATGGCCAACACCTCTATCAACACCATCACACTTACAGGCATGGACTCCCACCCTCCAGCATCCACTCCCACCAACAAGGTCTGCCCCGAGCCGTTCACTACAGCGCCTTCTTCTTCTTCTTCGCCTCCAGCCGCACCTCCTCCCTCCTAATACTGCTCCCACTTGTTATCGTGTTCCTTGGCTGTGGTTCTCCTGGCCGCCGCCTCCACCCTCACGCTCGCTGCCTGACTGACCCGCTGCCAAACACCCGCACGCTTTTATTTCCATGGCCACAAGGTTCATTTTATCGATTTATGAGATATATGGATTGATTACTTGATGGTTTAAAGCTGTTATGTTGCACAGTAATTGAAGGAGAAGGGAGGAACCCGCTGCCATATCCCAACCCCAGGCAATTGCATATGTCCGTGGGTATAGCGCCGTGAAACTACTATATATAAAGATAGATGGTTTATGGTTTTAACGCAAACTTTGATTAGATAGCGTTATAGGTGTGACTATGACATTTTTGAGCTTGAAACTGATAATTCGTAATGTTCTGAGTACGACAATCTGGTACGTTACGCTGTGCCAGGCTGATCCGCTGCCACACACTCGCACGTCTTTAATTTATTTCCATGGTCACAAGGTTCATATTATTGATTTATGAGGAAAATTTATCACCTCCACCGGAAATTTTACTAAGTCACTTTTATTCATATATGCGGGCTGCCAGAGGTCTGACCAGCGGGCAGGCACAGCACCCACTCCCCAGCCTGTAGGTATTAATTGATCTTGGTCACATATATTGTTCAAATTATCGGGTTATGACGAAAATTTACACCATTATTTATATCTAGTCACATGGATAATGTAATTGTTTCTATATTTATGTGAAGATCAGCATTACTGAATTTAAGCTGTTTAATTTTTGACCTTTATTATAATAATTCTAGTAGATATGAGAGTTGAGATAGTATTCTGGAAAATCTTAGTACTGTATTTGTATTAACTTAATTTACAAAGTACATACTATCACATCGTATACCGATTATTGCATGATCGATGTACGTACGTACAATGGGTTAAATTCGTATTTTGAGGTAATTGTCGCACATCAACAACACAATGAAAAGCTCCCAAAACAGACGTTCGGGTATTATTCCTCCAGGGTTCGAGCAACACAAAAAAACATTATGATCGAAAGCAATAAACTGTGAATCAATCAATCAATTAATCAAAGCTGATATATAAATATTAGAGTTCTGTCTATACAGTGGCTTAAAAAACATCAGAAAATATGTATGTGATATATTATGCATAGTACCGGAAAATATTTTTTGATAAAAAGGACAAATATTCAGCCTAATCTGATTGATTGATTGATAGTTTATTGTTGCAGAAATAAAACAAAGGCTCAAAAGGGAGGAACCTGCCATCCCAACCGCAGAACATAGCAGTGTACGTGATTGTGCAACTGACATATATGTATAGGCAGCACCATGAGCTAAAAAAAAAGTACGATATGATAGGGACCCTGGCACAAGGGGCTGCACCAGAAACTACAGTCTAAGAGTAAATGTAGGATACTCACACAACTGATTGATTGATTGACTGATTGTTTCTTGTTGCAAGTAAAACAACAAAGGAGAAGGGAGGAGCATGCCATCCCAACCCCCAGGCAGTACAGAGTGTAATTATACAACTAAGGATACCTGTGGAGGTAGCACCAGGAAACTAAAAAGATACAGTGGTAGGGGACAAGTGCTAAAAAAATAAAGCCCTTGATTTAGTCAAGGGAGCAGACATAACTGGGACCCACCCACACACAGACGTACGTTCTGAGTCGTACTGGGACCCACCCACACACGTACAGACGTACGTACGTTCTGAGTCGTACTGGGACCCACCCTCACACGTGCGTTCTCAGTCGCTCTGGCACCAACCCACACCCACACCCACACACACGTTCTCAGTCGCACTGGCACCAACCCCCCCCCCCCCCACCCACACACACAAACACACACGTACTCGAGTCGTACTGGCACACACCCACACACACATTTTCAGTCGTACTGGGACACACCCACCCACGTACTCGAGTCGTACTGGCACACACCCACACACACGTTTTCAGTCGTACTGGGACCCACACCCACACACCCACCCACACACACGCACACACGTACTCGAGTCGTATTGGCACACACCCACACACACGTTTTCAGTCGTACTGGGACACACCCACACACACGTTTTCAGTCGTACTGGGACCCACACCCACACACCCACCCACACACACACACACACGTACTCGAGTCCAACTTGCACACCCCCACACACCCGTTTTCAGTCGTACTGGGACCCACACCCACACACCCACCCACACACACCCACCCACGTACTCGAGTCGTACTGGCACACACCCACACACACGTTTTCAGTCGTACTGGGACCCACACCCACACACCCACACACACACACACACACACGTACTCGAGTCGTATTGGCACACACCCACACACACGTTTTCAGTCGTACTGGCACACACCCACACACACGTTTTCAGTCGTACTGGCACACACCCACACACACGTTTTCAGTCGTACTGGGACACACACACACACACACACACACACGTACTCGAGTCGTACTGGCACACACCCACACACACGTTTTCAGTCGTACTGGCACACACCCACACACCCACCCACACACACACACACACGTTTTCAGTCGTACTGGCACACACCCACACACACGTTTTCAGTCGTACTGGCACACACCCACACACACGTTTTCAGTCGTACTGGCACACACCCACACACACGTTTTCAGTCGTACTGGCACACACCCACACACACGTTTTCAGTCGTATTGGGACCCACCCACCCACCCACACACACACACACACGTACTCGAGTCGTACTGGCACACACCCACACACACGTTTTCAGTCGTACTGGGACACACACACACACACACACACACACACACACACACACGCGTACTCCAGTCGTACTGGCACACACCCACACACACGTTTTCAGTCGTACTGGGACACACACACACACACACACACACACACACACACACACACACACACGTACTCCAGTCGTACTGGCACAAACCCACAGACACGTTTTCAGTCGTACTGGGCAGGGGTGGATCAAATACAATTGCATTTGTATTTGAATTGTATTTAAATACAATTTTAATGTATTTGTATTTGTATTTTGACATCCAGAGAAAAAAGTATTTTGTATTTGTATTAGTATTTTGGCACCCAGAAAAAAAGTATTTTGTATTTGTTTGGTATTTCGTTGGGGATATACCCCAATGGAGGAAGGCGGTGCATGCCGCGCAACCCCCCAAACGGCTGGTAGAGGAGGAGACCCAACAATGGGGCTGAGGGTATTCGAAAGGGTAACAGGACGATTCGACGGCGGTGCAATTCGACGACATCGTCGATCCGCCCAAAATCACGTCCCCGTCGAAACGCCCCGGAATTTCCCGTCGAATCGTCCACATAACATAATATTATAATCACCAAACAAAATACTATCATAATAAAATATGACATATAACGTATGTTTAAAATATACAAGAATTACCAGAAGAACATTTTTGACATATGGGAAGCGTACAAAGATGGCCAGCTACAGCCTCAAGAGTTACTGCGCCGTGTCTCCCAGTATCACCATCCTCAAAATTAGGTCAGCAGATGAAAATATGGAAAATTAATGAATTTTTTAAGTGTAGGCTATATATAAGCTATCTTTTAATAAATGTGCAATAAATATTTTATCCATGTGTTACCTGAATAATGACAAATAAAGTCCTGTATACCGTTAATCCTAATGTTTATTTTATTTTAGCTATCCTAATTTAGCCACGTCTGGTTTATCCCATGATGTCATCCCTGCTATCCTCAAAGAACATGCACCCTCAGTTTGCACCAAGGTGGTGATGCCGTGTGTGGCAGCCTGAACTACTGCCGTGCTATACAAGGCTGTGATCTCTGCAGTATTTTACTTTAAGGACTAGTATTTACTCTATCTCTGTATTCATTCCCATCTAGTGCTTGGGCAATGTTCTCCGTCCCCACATTTTATTGTCTTATTGTCCATGGGGAGGTACTGCCCCCTCCCTTGTTGTGCTTTCCTTCCTACCATTGTATCTTTTTAATTTCATGGTGCTGCCTACACATGTATTAATAGTTGTATAATGTCCTGCCTGGGGGTTGGGTGGCATGTTCCTCCCTTCTCCCTTGTTGTTTACCTGCACAATAAACTATCAATCAATCAATCAATCTTTATTATTGTACAATAAAATATTTTAAACACATGCTATCTGAATAATGATAAATAGTATATGAATAATTATGTAACGTGAATGGACCGTCGAATCGCCCAAGATTATTCGACTGGAAAATATCCACACCGTCGATTCGTCCAAGACAGACCGTCGAATTGTACTTCCGTCGAAACGTCCTGTATTCGTCGGAAAGAGCCCACCTTTCCACCCCCATGGTAACTGATAGGTCTCGAACCCACGCCTTAGCACCCCGCCGCAGCGCACGGGACCACGGGAGCCCCCCATATTTGTATTTGAATTTGTATTTTGGCACCCAGAAAAAAAGTATTTTGTATTTGTATTTATATTTCGAGTCAAAACCATTTGAGGAGGATAAATACTGTTAAGGAAATAGAAAAAGAAATAATGTTAAGCCGCGTTAAGGCGGAGGAGGAAACAGATGAAGGTTGAAGGCGAAGGAGGAAAGGATTAACGTCAGATCACGGGGAAAGCGGAGTAAGGAGAACATTAAGGTTGAAGGTGGAGGAGGAAAAAAATTAAGGGTGGAAATTAACCTCAGGGCACATGGCGGAGGAGTAGGAGAGGATTTAGGGAGTTACTGAGGGATAGATGGCTCGGAAGAAGGATCCGCCCGCAAAAATGTGTGACGTCACGGAAATGGGAGGCATATGGGATGAGATGTGAGTGAAGACGACGAGAGAGACAGTAAACCAATCTACTGCTTTAACTTGGCATATGCACTACAGTCACCTATCAAAAAGATGTTGCATCCATTTCTTGAGCGGACTGATGTCATTGCCGCAGCTGTCATGGACCCCAGGTTTAAGCTGGCATGGATGTCATGTAAGAAAATGCAAAAGGAAAAGGTTTCCAAGATTGTGGACCTAATTATTTCCGAGTCAACTCAGTCGACCTTGAAGAAGAAAACATTTCGAGAGAGTGAGCCTTTCGTCTTTTCGGCTGGCATGAGTGCAACACGACCTCGTTTTTTGCCTACATGCCTCAAGCTGGGCAAATGATGGCAAGTGCATCAACAAATGACACTACAGTGGTGAAGGCAGAACTTGAAACGTACCTAGAAGAAGGTGTTTTGCCTTTTGATGTCAATCCACTGAGGTACTGGCGTGATGCAAAAAGCTTAAAAAATTTGAAGCACTTTGCCAAGAATATTCTGGGGTGCTGTGCAACAACATGGACGCCCCGGAAGCATGTCACATCCACGAACATAAAAAAAAGTCCCCGCAGAGAAATTAAACAGCTGTCGTGATGATAACAGAAAAAGAGCAAAGGGCGGGAGGCGAGGGGGATGAAAGGGATGGAGGAAAATGTTGGGGAGGGAGAATGGAAAGGAAAGGGGGCTGATGAAGAAGTTTGAAAGAAATATATGTATAGAGAGCAAGGATGAAAGAAAGGGAGAAATAGAATTAAATAAAGAAGAGAAAAATAGAGGAACAGACGACTAAAGAGAAGTGGCAACCCAATACAAATGTTAGGAAACTTTATTGAGTCAACACGCTCACTGGTGTTCTCCCTCAGCAGGTGTGTGAATGTAATGTACCTGAAAGACGTTAATTGTTGAACCATTCTTACTATGTAAAATCAATCAATCAGTCAATCAGAGAAAGAAAATATAATTAAAAAGAAAAATTGGAAGAAAGAAAGAAAAGGGAAATGGATGCTGCGCCGGAAGCCGCGGCGAGGATTCCTTATGATGCACTACAGTCACACACACACACACACGTTATCAGTCGTACTGGCACACACCCACACACACGTTCTCAGTCGTACTGGCACACACCCACACACACGTTCTCAGTCGTACTGGCACACACACACACACACACACACACACACACACACACGTTCTCAGTCGTACTGGCACACACCCACACACACACACACACACACACACACACACACACACACACACGTTATCAGTCGTACTGGCACACACCCACACACACGTTCTCAGTCGTACTGGCACACACCCACACACACGTTCTCAGTCGTACTGGCACACACCCACACACGTTCTCAGTCGTACTGGCACACACACACACACGTTCTCAGTCGTACTGGCACACACCCACACACACGTTCTCAGTCGTACTGGCACACACACACACACACACACACACACGTTCTCAGTCGTACTGGCACACACACACACACGTTCTCAGTCGTACTGGCACACACCCACACACACGTTCTCAGTCGTACTGGCACACACCCACACACACACACGTTATCAGTCGTACTGGCACACGCCCACACACACGTTCTCAGTCGTACTGGCACACACCCACACACACGTTCTCAGTCGTACTGGCACACACACACACACACACGTTCTCAGTCGTACTGGCACACACACACACACACACACACACACGTTATCAGTCGTACTGGCACACACCCACACACACGTTATCAGTCGTACTGGCACACACCCACACACACGTTCTCAGTCGTACTGGCACACACACACACACACGTTCTCAGTCGTACTGGCACACACACACACGTTCTCAGTCGTACTGTCACACACCCACACACACGTTCTCAGTCGTACTGGCACACACACACACACGTTCTCAGTCGTACTGGCACACACCCACACACACACACGTTATCAGTCGTACTGGCACACCACACACACGTTCTCAGTCGTACTGGCACACACCCACACACGTTCTCAGTCGTACTGGCACACACACACACCCACACACACTTTCTCAGTCGTTCTGTCTCACACACACACACACGTTCTCAGTCGTACTGGCACACACACACACACACACACACACGTTCTCAGTCGTACTGGCACACACACACACACACACACACGTTCTCAGTCGTACTGGCACACACCCACACACACGTTCTCAGTCGTACTGGCACACACACACACACACGTTCTCAGTCGTACTGGCACACACACACACACGTTCTCAGTCGTACTGACACACACCCACACACACGTTCTCAGTCGTACTGGCACACACCCACACACACGTTCTCAGTCGTACTGGCACACACCCACACACACACGTACTCAGTCGTACTGGCACACCCACACACACGTTCTCAGTCGTACTGGCACACACCCACACACACGTTCTCAGTCGTACTGGCACACACACACACACACACTTTCTCAGTCGTACTGTCACACACCCACACACACGTTCTCAGTCGTTGTGGGACCCACACACACACACACGTTCTCAGTCGTACTGGCACACACCCACACACACGTTCTCAGTCGTACTGGCACACACCCACACACACGTTATCAGTCGTACTGGCACACACACACACACACACACACACGCACGTTCTCAGTCGTACTGGCACCCACCCACACACACGTTCTCAGTCGTTCTGGGACCCACCCACACACACGTTCTCAGTCGTACTGGCACACACACACACACACGTTATCAGTCGTACTGGCACACACACACATGCACGTTCTCAGTCGTACTGGCACACACACACACACACACACACACACACACACACACGTTCTCAGTCGTACTGGCACACACCCACACACACGTTCTCAGTCGTACTGGCACACACCCACACACACGTTCTAAGTCGTATACTGGCACCCATCCATCCCCACACACGTTCTGAGTCGTACTGGGAGTCTGGGACCCCACCCCTCACATACACGTACTCGAGTCGTACAGACACTCACACACACACACACACGTACCGGCCGGTGTTGCCATTAGGTATTTTTTTTAACCCGTTTTGTACGTTTCTCTCTCTCTCTCTCTCTCTCTCTCTCTCTCTCTCTCTCTCTCTCTCTCTCTCTCTCTCACACACACACACACACACACACACACAGGAAGAAGGAGGCATTATGTAGTAATTTAATTAACTAGTAGGGTATGTGCCCGCAAGAACAAGCGCATGGGAGTTGCGAGAATATGAACAAATGATGCAAGACAAGGTGAGCTGCCTGGATGGAATGTTGAGGGAGTGTGAGAGAATAATCTTAATGGGTGATTTCAACTGCAAGGAGGTGGAATAGGAGGATTGCCAGACGCAAGGAGCAGACGAGTCGTGGGGAGGAAGATTCCTGCAACTGGCAATGGAACATGTGCTGACTCATACGTGGATCAAGGAAACACGGAAACATGGAAATGCAGGCAACATAAAGCCTATTAGCTCATTACGAGGTCGCCCGCTTTGGTGATTTAATCTGCTCGACCGCCACTTGGGGCTTGGTGAGCAGATGAAAGCACCTCGATATTCAGTTTACTCCCGACGCAGCGAAATGACGGTCGATTCTATATTTGAAGGAGTTGATGGTATTCGCATTTACTACTTCTGAGGGAAGATTGTTCCAGTGGCGGATGACTCGGTTTGAAAAGAAACTCCTTCCAATGTCTGTGTTACAACGACTCGACTGAATGGGTAAACCGTACGTTATTTCTAGTTCTTGAGTTGGTTTTCAGTTCAAAGAATTTGGAGTAATCGACGTTATTGAACTTTTTCAGATACTTGAAGACTTGAATCATATCCCCTCGTAGGCGTCTTTTCTCCAATGTAAAGAGATTGAGTCGCTTGAGTCGTTCTTCGTACGGTTGAGCCCTTAAGGTTGGAATCATCTTTGCTTTTACAGTGATTTGCGTGTTTCAGGTCACTGCTGATAGTGACTCCAAGATCCTTTTCCTCCTGCATCGCCTGCAGATCGAGGTTTCCCATTCATGATGTATGTGTGGTTACTATTTCTGGACCCAATGTGCATGACTTTGCATTTGTCAACATTAAAAGACATTTGCCATTTTTTCGACCATTCGATAATGTGATTGAGGTCTTTCTGAATGATTTCGCAGTCGGTCTTCCACCCACCTTGGTGTCATCAGCAAATTTGGATATTGTGGATTTCAGTCCTGATTCTAGGTCATTGATATATATGATAAAGAGGATGGGTCCCAGCACTGACCCTTGAGGCACTCCACTAGTGACTGGAAGCCAATCGGAAGGCTGTCCGTTGAGTAGTACTCGTTGTTTTCTGTCGGTGAGCCAATCTCTTATCCACGCGATCAGACTGGCTCCAATGCCCGCCGAGTGCAGTTTCTTAAGGAGTCGCTCGTGCGGTACCTTGTCGAAGGCTTTCGGAAAGTCCAGATATATGACATCACTGGAGATGTGGGCATCCCAGTTCTTATATATACCTTGGAAGAAGTCTAATAAATTCGTTAGGCAAGAGCGCTTGTTTCTGAAGCAATGCTGGGTGTCGGAGATTATATTATTGTCTTCTAGAAACTTAACAAGTTTGTCTCTAATAATCTTTTCGAGTATTTTTCCTGTCACTGATGTCAAACTTATGGGCCTGAAAATTTTCTGCAACGCTTTTGTCTCCTTTTTGGAAAATCGGTGTTACGTTCGCCATCTTCCAGTCTTCCGGGACCTTGTTCAGTTGAACTGACCGGTTGAATATGTTAGTGAGTGGCTGAAGTATTTGATGTTTAAGCTCTTTTAATAACCGCGGGGACAAACCGTCGGGTCCCGTTGACTTGTTCGTATCGAGTTTGTCCAAGTACTTTTTTACTTCTTAGTCGCATATTGAGTCAAAATCCAGGGGCGTGATCTCACTTCGGCGGGTCAGGACCCTCGGGAATGGTTTCGATGTCCTCGACTGTGAATATGGATGCGAAGTTATTGTTGAGGATTCTGGCCATCTGTTTACTGTCCTGAGTTACAGATCCAGTCTCGTCTGTCAGGGGACCAATATTGCATACAAGATTTGGGATTGAAGGCGAGGCATCAAGACTAGCCGGAAATAATGGAAAATCTTAAGAGTGGAATTTGAAATATCAGAAAAGAGAACGATTGACTGAAAAGAGGATCACAAAATTGGGAGAAGCAACTACTGTAAGGCAGACTTTGTAAGCATGAGAACCTCTTTTGAAAATGCAAATTGGAGTGGGCTGTACAAAGCCAAGAGTACACAAGATAAGTGGGAGGAGTTTTTAAGCCACTCCTTTTTGTTTACCTTGGGGACATACGTACCTATTTTCGGTTTCCTTGTATAGCTGTAACAAGAGATGCGAGACAGCTAGAAAGAGAAAAGAGGAAGCTTAATGGTCGGCCTGAAAAAAATTCATTTTTAATATTTTTGGCTTATAAAATTCTGCGAATTTTTCTCTTTCTTTGAAGTGTTCACATATGAATTGTTATGAAGATATATTAATTTTTGTGGTGTCAGGAAGGTTTTTCGTCGCGGCGCGTGAAATGAGTTAGATTCGGTGAGTGTTCCTCGCGACTTCTGGTTGAGCTCGAGCGAAAACTACTGAAGATAGGAAGGCGTGCTTGGTGGCAAATGAAAGCTCTTTTAATACAAATTAGAGATCATAAAAAATTGGAAAACATTAAATAAATAAAAAAAAGTTATAAGCAAAAAACTAGGACGTGTCCAAATCGCGGCAAAAGGGCCGAAAACAGGCTATTTTGTGACGGCTCGACGACGAACTTGGACTCGATCTATCAAAAATTCCTTCGAGTTTGTCAAACTGCATTGCCAAGAGGGGCTACATGCCAAATTACAGCCTTCTAGAGGTAATAGCAAGGCCACACTAGACAAAAACGGCAAAGTGTCTGGAGTTCGTCAAAATCGCTCTCAAAAGGGTTTACGTTTCGAACTCTAGCGACGAAACTACTGAGAGTAGGGAAATGTTATGCACCATATTGGAAAGCACATTGGCAGGATTAAATCATTTGTTAAATAAGTTTTTTGAAATTCTCAAAAATTGAGTGGGTTTCAAGGTTGGGAACTCAAAAATAGGTTGTTTTCAGACGTTTTTTGCCAATTTATTCGATATTTTACCGTTTCGAGTCGGTTTTCGAGCCCGGTCGCTAATTCACAAATATAGCCCTTTCATTTTGCCGTCGATTGATACTAAAAATTTACTGTAGCCCCAAAAATAAGGGAGTTATGGCGATTCGCACCCGGCTTAATGACAAGGCTGAGGCAAGTGTCCGTTCCATAGCATAGGGTTCACTGATTATAGCTATTCCTCTCTCTCTCTCTCTCTCTCTCAGGAGGAGGTTGAAGGTGATGATAAATAATAATGATAATAATAATAATGATAATAATAATAATAATAATAATAATAATAATAATAATAATAATAATAATAATAATAATAATAATAATAATAATAATAATAATAATAATAATAATAATAATAATAATAATAATAATAATAATAATAATAATAATAATAATAATAATAATAATAATGAAAAAAATGAGGAATTAAAAAAAGCACAACAGCAAAGAAAAGATATCAAGAAGATGCAAAGGAAGATGAGAAAGAGAAGAAACAGAAGATAAAGGATGAGGAAGATGAGTAGGATGATGGTGATGAGGAGGAACTGGCAGATTACAGAGTAGGGCGGAGTGATGGACGTGTGGAAGTGGGAAAACTCTTAATGAGTGTGGGGAGAGAGAGAGAGAGAGAGAGAGAGAGAGAGAGAGAGAGAGAGAGAGAGAGAGAGAGAGAAACACTATTGTTTATCATTATTTTTTCAAAACTTTTCCCTTCTCCAGCTGTTCTTCCCTTGTACCTAACCATCCTCCATTACCTTCCTTTTTTTTCACCTTTCCTCCCTCATCAGCCCTTTAGATATATCATATAGTATATATAATTGGACCTTTGGATTAAGGTCAATGTATGAATTTGGTGTGACATAGTGAAGCAAATATTACCTTACATTGGTGAACATCACCCGTAAATTGTCTTGGTCGTGTTCCACAGCATCAACTCTACTTTCAGGCGCTGCTGTCTGTGTGGAGGCTTCACGCTTAGTAAAACTTATCATGAACACCACATCACATTTACATTTAAAATCACAGCAAACTTCAATGAGTAATTATCAAAGACAAACCAAATGACAATTGTATATTTTATTTAAGAACATATGAATACATATCAAAGATGGGACTGGTATGCTAGCAGGAGCTGGAGAGCGTACAACTTGGAGGCACCTCCCCTGTCCTCACTCACACGCTGACTCTATTAACACCATAACTGTCACATAAATGGCAATGCAGGATTTTGAGCATGAAGAAATACTATTAACTAAGAACCATTAAAAGTATATAGCATTAGAAACCTTGGTAAGGGAGTGTATAAATGACTCGGCGAGAGACTGGGGCCAGGAGAGTGCCTATTTGAGATCACAAAGGTTATTCACTGAGCAGTGCCCCCTGACTGATATGCTGCTACAAATAGATAATACTGCCAAGATTGTAGTCAACATTCTTCTCTTGCACTGGCTACTTCAGCAGTTCTATAAATGTATATGAATATACACATGTATATATTTATATATCATTCACTTGGCAAACTATCTATTGATGGTTATGTATGACTTTTCTATTATTGCACATTAAGTGTTGACAGTCAGTGAGTCCAATGCATCATAAGCCAGCACACATCTCTTCCCCATCATGGTGGCCATGAGCTGGAGGGAACACTCTCCAGACACTGTTGGGGAACAGTCCTCAGTGTGACCAATGACACAACTAACACCTCACAAGCTCATCAGTAACGTTCACCCATACACTGACAAAATCAGTCTTACTAACATTTGTGCATAAAAAAAAAATAATAATAATAATTCTTTCACTTGTTCGAAAAAATAAATAAATAAATAAACAAATAAAATGGAGAGGAGAAATTACAATCGCCTTTAACATTTTATGATGTCTTTTCAGTCTTCTCAACATATCAAAGATCAATTCCATTATTTGCTTATAAACACATACATCAATCAGATACACAGAAAATAATATATATAAAATAGGTATGGGGAAATATGCACTGCAGTAGCAATTTGATACAAAACTTTTTTCAAAATGTAGAAAATGGATCAGCAACAGGGATGCCCCCCAGTAGGAATCAGCTGTAGCCAACAGCCCACATACCATTCAAAAGCAGGAAGAGGAGGAGGGGCACCGCAGCCACCAGGAGAATAACACCAGGTCCCACAATCTGACATGTGGATGTTTGGCAGTCTTGCACGAACAAACTGTGCAATGCTTCTAATAAATGAAGCAATCCAGTTCTGGATGAGTTATTTTTCCTGCAACAAAAGTGTCCTCCTACAGTCTTATTAAAGCAGAAGTAAGTAAAAGTGACCTTGGCTCCTGGAGTACCAGGCACCTGCACCTGCCACACTGGGAACCTGTATCCTCCTGATACCTATATATATGCAGTCTTTTGGTCATATATTTCTGGTCTATTCCAAAGCAAAGTTAATATTGCAGGTGTGTGTGTGTGTGTGTGTGTGTGTGTGTGTGTGTGTGTGTGTGTGTGTGTGTGTGTGTGTGTGTGTGTGTGTGTGTGTGTGTGTGTCGAGGATGGCTATCCAACAAACCTTAAAACAGGAGAGCTACTTGGAGCCTCTAGTTTAAGACGAATCACATCATTAAATTTACCTCTCCCTCTGTAATCTGAATGGAGAATGTCAGAATTTAAAGGGAACTCTGTATATTTACAAACTTCCATATTGCTAAATTATAAAACTATGAACAACAATAGGTCTCATTGTGTAAAACACATTCTAGACAATAAATTTTACTTCTTCTGAATGAAATTACTTCTATGGGAAGTCAATGAATCTGGCTTCCCTACCATCACTGACCAGCCCCCATCCCCACTTGCCATTTTCACTACACCCACAGAATAAAGAGTTCTCAGTATTATTAGGATGAATGAATATGATGTTAATTCTGTTTAATTGATATAATTTTGTAATTGTAAATCAGGAGGATATATCATATTCTCTTATTTATGTAGCACACCTGAATCATATCTACCTATGGGTAAATAGATATGAATCAATGTGTAACTTTTATTTCCTCAACTTGACCCAAGACCTCCTGTGGTTCTCCCGCCGTTCAGTCAGCCATTATTCCTGCAGCACAGCGGCTCCGAGGTGTCAGGGAGAAAGGGAACAGAGCCAAACTGAATGGAAGCACTGCAAGCAATGATCTGCGGCCCCACAACACTCCCCCAGCTAACACATTTCATACAAATATAATAATGTATTTAAAACATGAATAACATTTTTATAGCACTGTATGTTAGCTGAATATCCTGTATTGGTTTATATAATGTATACAGTAACCATTAACAACAAAATTTAAGTTATCCCAAGCATTCAATGGTTCTGGTATAATAAAAGTAGCAAAACAGAAGTCCTCTGTGAAGACTGCTGATTCACTCTTGGGGTGAGGACCTGGGTGTGCTGGATGCTCTGCCCGTTATTGACTAGATACCAAACAAACCATTGTCACCCTGGTTGGAGAAGGCCTGGCAAGATAGAACAAATATCCAATTTGCCCAAGATTCTGAAAAGCACTCTGAGGGGCAGCCACACGCTGCTCTCTCACCTGAACAATCACCATAAAGTGATAAAAAATGAGACTTTTAAGAAAATGCAAAATTAGATGAGAGCTCTGTTCAGAGTCTGTTCAGCAAAGTAGGTGAGCAAGGACCACATAAGCACTAATGCTAACGTTCACTTTTGTATCTACATATATGTACAAGAAATTAATTAAATATAAATAAGACTAAAATTATATGTAAAACAAAAATAAAGAGAATAATCACCATGGTATGTATGTTGTGGCTTGGGAATAATTCATGACAATGCATACAAAATAGCGGCAAGAGTATGAAACACGACACTTTACTAAATGCAAAGGCTCATTAGGTTCCTGGGGAGAACCTGCCAAGGGCTATGTACACAAGGAGGGGGGAGGGGGAGGCTGGGCTTGTACAAAACTTGAGACCTTGAAATAGGCAGTGTGGCTGTCATGTACATACCTCAGTAAAGCACGTGAGTTTATAAGTGTGGCTGTACAAAAAGGAGTTGGGAAGCCAATACTATAAATAAATAAATGTCCCTACATTAATGCAGCAGCTTCACCACCACTTGAGTAGTGACAGAGGCTGCAACACTGACCAAGGGAAGCCAGCACTCATGTACTAATACTTGTTTTCCACAGCTGAGTACATCTGCCTAGCCCCATTGTGCCTTTTTTGCCTGAGGGGGATTTCTGAGCTCCTTAGGTTGGATGACAACTACTTCTCAAAATAGTAATATGGCCTCACCATATAAAATCACATTTTACTTAGACACAATGTATTGTATTCAGTAAAAACTTTAAATGAGAAGTGAAGGCAGCAGTACAACATGCCACCAAGCCAGAATGTATAAAATCACTTCTGGCAGGCAGTGGTATAGGAGCAACACTGGCCCAACCACCATGTACCGTGGATAGCCACTTGGCACCAGACTAGCAGCCACCAGATTGTAAAAATGTAGTTACTGTGTGGTAATACTGAGTCACATAGTGATAATGTTGTACCACTGATGGCAGCCCCACACACCAGGCAACATGAAATGTTATAAAACACCATAATACAATTGGATGCAGCACACATGTCTTTTCAAATTTTGCACCAGAAGCAATTTAGGAGTCAATCATACAATTTCAATGTAGATAATCTAACACACATGGAAGCAATCAACAAATCTTGGATGAGATGAAAGCAGTGTTGGGCAGCTCACAGTTCTTGGTTCTTGTGGTGCCCATTACAATCCAGTTTATGATTTAAACATTAGTGGTCCCCTAATTCATAAATCAGGCTTCTTCAGTTTGATTTTCCAATGACATGAAGATCTCCCTCAATACCAAACAGTTCCTCTGTTAGAGATGCTGGCCACTTATCTTCTGTTCAGTTCCATTTTGAGCGCTAGAAAACAAGAGGAAACACATTACTGAAGTGGAAAACTGACCTTGGTTTTCTGTCATGCACATTGTTATCTTAAAACAAAAAAAGTCCAACTTTAGAATTAACAACTTCTAACGAAAGGTTCACTTTATCATGATCACTGTCAAAGACTTTATGACTGTTCAAAAGGAAATTTGAATTGGAAGTTTGCCTCACCTTCAATAATATCTTGCTTAACTTTATCCAATTCCTTTCTCATTTCATCCATTATTTCTTCTTTGAGCCTCTCTAGGTCCCCAGGACAAGTACCACCTCCGGCTCCGCCTTCCCCTAGCCCATTGACTCTTGGGGTGCCATCATCTGAAGTGGATCCAAACCTCTTGCGGGCAGGCTTTGGAGACTCTGGGCCACTCTTGCCATTAGATGTGTTGCCGGGGCTTTTTTGCGAGGATCTTGGGGGATCCTGAGAAAGAAAAGACAGCATGATATCAAACAGTCAGTGATGAGTGCCTGCTATGATGTCGTGATGGGTGCAAGCTACTTCTGGGGAGGTATGTGCAGGGTACAGTGGAGTGCTACAACCCTCTTCATGACCCTTCAATGTCCTAATTTTCTGTTTCCTATTTTTTTTTTCAATCAAGACCAGAGAGTAGTCCAGCATGTTTTCTAAGGAAAATGTCTTTTGCTTTCTACAACAAAGTGCATACATGAAACACACCATTTACTCATAAAATTTTCAAGACTGATAAATTATGGTTAGAATAGTCATGTGACAAACCTGAGACTGTGTGGGTGACGAAGGAGGATCTTTGTTCTTGGCCCGGCGGCGGGCCAGAGTTGCAGCCATCTCGTCCATCATGCTCATCATTCCTCCAAGGGCCGGCCGCTCCCCAGAGCCTCGGCCAATGCTGCCCCCTGAACTGCTAGACCCTGTGCTTTCACTGTCTGGGGCACGAGTTTTGCGGAGCTTGGCGCCGGCTAATGCCGCCGCCAGTCCACTGTTGGCTGATGTTTCCTCTGAGGATGACTGTGACCTGGCTAGGCCCCCTGGAGGAGGAGGGGGTGGAGGTGGAGCTCCACCTAGTGGAGGTGCAGGTGGAGCAGGAGGTGGAGGAGGGCCACTCATACTCATTGGTGGAGGAGGTGGGCCACTCATAGGTGGTGCTGGAGGGGCAGGTGGACCACCCATAGGAGGGGCTGGAGGAGCAGGAGGCCCTCCAGTTGGAAGGGGAGGAGGTCCACCAGCAGGAAGTGGAGGGGGACAGCTAGAGGGTACAGGAGGTGGCCCGCTGGAGGGCGGTATAGATGGGCCTGGCGGTGCTGGAGGTGGGTTATTAGGTGCTGAGTTAGTGCGGTGGTGACCAGCTGGCACAGGCGGTGGAGGAGGAGGAGCACCCATGTTCTGCTGCGTGTTCATGCGACGCTCCTGCATCACTGCTATGTCCTCTCGCGTCATGGTCCTGCAATAAAGGAAGGGTATCATCAATAGGGAGAGAACTTGGAGGGTTCAAACTTATCAACTGCAAAAAATTCTTCATGTCTAAAACAGCAAATAATGTCAGGCATGAATGACTACAGGACACTACGGCACCTTTCTATTGTCATATGTATTTCAAAACCTTCAGCAACCATTACTAGCATGAAGAATTGGTGTACATTATTTACAAAGAAATGTTATTATGAAGAAAGTAGGTATAGTGAAAATATACCCATAACATAGTGATCATGGCAGAGCAGTGGCAGCTACCACTCTCGGGAGAGCTGAAGGAATACTAGAGATACTTGCCTTGGTGCCAATCACCCCAATTCTACACTACAATGGCACCACTACCTTGCTACCATCACACTCATGCAAGGCAAAGTTAAAGCCACTAAGGGATGGTGGTCATGAGTGCCACAGACTGTCATGCCCTAAGGTCCGGCTGTTAGTGAGTAGAGTTGTGAGTCAGCATCAACGCAGCGCCAGGAGAAAGGTAGTGTTAGTAGTGGTGGTGGTGGTCCCTCGCTCGTGCACCAACCAGAGAGCACCACCAGCCCAAACAGGCGGGGCAGGGCAGGACGGGCCTGTACTGTACCGTGTGTCATGGTAATGCTGGAAGTTGTCGTAGGTCCTGTCGTAGGTTTTCTCGTAGTGGTTGCTGTAGGCGTGGGGCTCAGCATACCTGTACCCCATGTCCTCCTCGGCGTAGAGCTGGTTGTGGTACTGCGGCTGCTGTGGCTGAGTCATCATCGGTGGCTGCTGCGGCTGCTGCTGCTGGACTGGTGGTGGTTGCTGCTGCTGCTGCGGCTGCGGTTGCGGCTGCTGCTGCTGCTGCTGCTGTGATGAGGGGGCAGCAGGAGGGGGTGGGGGAGGCATCTGGCGCACGCCTCCTCCATTGTTGAGCACCTTCAATTTAAGAAAACATTGTTTAATAAAAAACAACAAATCATTGTCATTTCTGATGTGCAACCTTGGGTTTCAAAACTTATTGAGAACTTTATATTGATATCCACTATTGTGATTATTATTTTTCTCATACAACTCAATTTCACATTCACTCGTTAAGTAGGGAACTTAATTTAAGAGCAAATTAGGTAGATGGCAAAGCTGTTATAACATGCAAGTCTTAAATACTATGTTTTTCAGCCCTGACACAGCCAACTTATTCCACATTAACCTGACACCCCTCCTTTGTATTAAAATACCAATTCCTAACCTTCAATGTCATAAAAAAAAAAAAAAAAAAAAAAAAAAAAAGACTGGACAAATAGTTAAATTCTATGAATTATTTTAGATGCCAGTTAATTACAGCCACCAAACAATGCACCAGACATGGGGTAAATCGTAATCTGTAATCATAATCGATTACAGTTTTTCAAGTAATCGTAATCGATTACTTTTTTTTTTAAGTAATCATAATCGAATACATTAAAAATGTAATCGTAATTACTTTTGCGATTACATTAGCAAAGTTTTAGTTAATAGTTTCTCGTACAGCAAGTATGTACTCTAAATATCTGTAGTAATTCAACCAATTAAATATTTAGTATGGTACATGTGTATGAAATTTGAAAGTTCACCTTTAAGTCCTTCCTGTAATCACGATTGTAATCACGATTAATACATCATGTAATCAAAATCGATTACACCTAATTTTATCGTAATTGTAATTGATTACATAACATAAGTAATCAGCCCATGTCTGCATTGCACATTGCATTGCAAGGAAGAAAGGTGGTGGGGTCTTTGCGACATATCATGAATGGCAGAAATGTGAGCATGGAGGTAAAGAGGGATTTGAGAAATACAGTAACAGTACCAACCCTCACATATGCAAGCGAAACATGGGCCTGGAATGAAAATCAGAGGTCTAGAGTGCATCATCATCATCATCATTTCATCGATTCCTGCTCCTAGGAGCTAACACCAGGGGATGGGCACGGCAGAAGAGCTTCCAACTTTCTCTATCCAGACACTCCCTCCTTGCCTGCTCAAAGTTTCTCACAGACGTACTCTTGTACCCTATCCCTCCATTTCACTGGAGGTCATCCTCTAGCATTCCCTCCCTCTATCTCACTCACATACACCCTTCTGGTCATCTTACTCTCCTCCATTCGCTTCATGTGGCCAAACCACTTTAAAGTCTGTCGCTTCACTTCTTCCACCACTCCACACTTCTTCCCTTCACCCCCGTGACACATTCCAAAACGCTCGTACACACTTTCATTACTCATTCAATCCATTCTACTCACACCTAAAGCACTCATCATATAACTCATTTCCACTGCCTGCACTCTCTGACTTTCATTCCAGGCCCATGTTTCACTTGCATATGTGAGGGTTGGTACTATTATTGTATTTCTAAAATCCCTCTTTACCTCCATGCTCACACTTCTGCCATTCATGATTCGTCCCAAAGACCCTACCACCCTTCTTCCTTGCAATGCCCTTTCTCTTATCTCTCCTTCCGTACCACCATGCTTACACATAACTGATCCAAGGTACTTAAACTCATTGACCTCCTCCATTTCTTCACCATTCAAAATTATTTTGCATTCTTTTTCACATTCAATTCCCACTCTATATGGGCATACAAAATCCACAACCTCACTTCTACTTCGCTCACAAGCCATCACTTTACTTTTGTTGACATTTACTTTCAGCTTTCTCCTTTTACAGACGCTATCAAAAACACTGACCAAATATTGTAGGTCACTTTCATTCTAGGGTGCAGGCAGTGGAAATGAGTTGTTTGAGGAGTGCATGTGGTGTGAGTAGAATGGATGGAATGAGTAATGAAAATGTGTATGAGCGTTTTGGAATGTGTCACGTGGGTGAAGGGAAGAAGTGTGGAGTGGTGGAAGAAGTGAAGCGACAGACTTTAAAGAGGTTTGGCCATATGGAGCGAATGGAGGAGAGTAAGATGACCAGGAGGGTGTATGTGAGTGAGATAGAGGGAGGGAATGTTAGAGGATGACCTCCAATGAAATGGAGAGATAGGGTGCAGGAGTATGTCAGGGAGAGGGGTGAAAGATCCTTGAGCAACTTTGAGCAGGCAAGGAGGGAGTGTCTGGACAGAAAGAGATGGAAGCTCTTCTGCTGTGGCCATCCCCAGGTGGGAGCTCCTAGGAACAGGTGTCAAAGATGAATGAATGAATGAAACAATGCACAAAAGAGCTAATTTAATTTCTGAGGTACACTTTTGGATGCCCCACGAAACCATTTTAAAATCTGTTTGGAGCACTGCAGCACTACATTAAGCACACCTGCTCTGTGGCACTCAGCATAATGTTTCACAGCTGTAATATATTTAATGTATTTTTGGTATTTTACTAAGTTTCTGTTCAGAAAAATAAAAATATCTTTGTTCAGTCAACTTGGACAACACATCCTCTACAGCTGAAGCATCTTAATAATTTTGTTTCATAGGGAACTCACTTTATTCCCTTTAGGATCATTTCCTAACTTATAGGAAAAAAATGTCTTCCTCTGCATATTTTTCATCATACTTTCTTCAAGCTTCTTCAGATCTTTCTTCCTTGAATAAGTATCTCTTCATCTCTACATTTTTGTTGTCCTGTATTTCACCAAGTTTCTTTGCATTTCTTAAGACATCCTATTAAGGAAAGTTATCTTCAAGAAATTTATCTTTGCCATTCATATTTACCCACCTTCAACTTTTTCAATTTATATTTGATATTTCCTCTAATAATGTTTGGGACAAGGTATCCATCTGACTATCTATATCTTGTCATGAGGGGGGCTGTATCATGTAGGGTGTGAAAAAAGTATTAAAATTAAGTTGCTATATTGAATCCCAGACAAGCATGTCTCCCTCACCTCAAGTGCTTTGAGCATGGCCTGTGCGAAGGCATCTGCATCATCTTTACTGGAGAAGTTGAGGCCGTACACCTGCCGGTTGTCTCTCCACTGATGGAAGGTGAAGGTGGCTTGGTTGTACTTGAGTCCCTTCAGGATAGCACAGTTTATGACGACCTGAAAAATATTTGAGTATGGTAAGTTCACCTGAAATGTAATACAAAAGATTGCAAAGTAAACAAATGTATATTGTACAAAACACACTATACATGAGGAAATGTCAATAAATAAAAGTAATAGACTACTACAGGCTTTTTTGAGTATTAGTTTAGTAAAAGATAGCACATTTCTTTCTATAATGGTAATAACAGAAATAGAAGACAAAATAAATAAATAGTAATAGCATACACTTTTGCAAATCTGAGCCACTTCCTTGTCAACATTTTTCCTGCAAACACCTAATTACATTTTTCCACATTCAACAAATATTAGTTTGAGGCAAATATTAAGTTTTCCATTCGCTAACTACTGATATCTCTGACACCATGCCCCCTCACGGGAACCTTCTTCAGGAGGGCGGTCGTGGCAGTAATGTCCCCAATTTTCCCTGCTGTGCCACTGTCTCCATACATTTAATCTTTTGCTTGCCAACTCTCACTTCAATATTGATCAATTTTGTTGACCCCTTTTATTTCTAGGAAAGTTTCTCTTAAAACATTTTGGTCAACGTTAATCTTTAATATTGGGCTATTTTGGGGTTATTGTTTGGCATGAAGCAGTCTGCAAAAACAAGTGTTTTCTTGTATGTGCTTGTCTGACAGTCATTGAGTCTGGTGAGAGCCTTATTGTAAAACAAGTTAGAAGTCAACATCCTTGGTGGTTCGTGGTTCTCCTAAAATCATGATATTTGGAAATTCAGCTTTGTACTGGATAAGCCTACAGTATGTACTTATTCAGCAGTTCCTACGTGCATGTCTTGCAAATGGTGTTCATACCTGTGTGCAAGCTAAGATTTTAGTGGTTTCAGCTGATACCTCATCAAGTGCAGCTGATATCATTAACTCCCCTTATAACTACCGTAACAGCATGTAATTCATGTAACTACTGCTTCCCTTGGGGAGCAGCAGTTACATGAGGTACACACTAAAAAATCATTTACCTGCTAGCAAATATAACCATCAGTTGGCAAAAAACCATTGGCTGGTCTCATGAAGCTTGACTTTGCAAAAAATATAATTACCTAGGCAATCATAGAGTGCAACAACTCACCTCATGGTCCTGTAACTTCCGCCCCACGACTCTGAAGGTGTTGTTGAGTGTGTGCTGGTATATGTGCACCTTGGACAGTCCGGTTGACGTGCCTGATGGTAGCCATTTTTTGTTGACGTCATCGTAGATCATAACAGAGGCGCGTGCACTGCACACACTATGCTCGCTGCAAGGGATAAAAAAAGACAGGTTAAGAGCAGGCACAAATGAACTACTCTACATGTAGTTATCTAAAATGACTGCTAATAAAGATGACAAGCTGGAAAGAAAATTGGTGAAAAGGACGGATATTCAGCATTTGTTCTATGCCCTATTATACCACAGTTTACTCACTATACACACCAGTAACCTCTTCCCTAACACAACTGCTAATTAAAACAAGACAGCACATTTGGTAGGCACTCAATTGACCTCAGTCACTAGTTGTGAGTGGATGTGTCCCGGCTCTCTGTGTGGTCATTACTTAGCTAGCTGCTATATATTATCTACATAGCAATGGTTTTGAGTGATTTGCCTTTTGAGGTTTTGCTGCCTAAAGGAGCTGATGAAGAAGCTGCAAACCTCCAGCAGCCCACAACCTTCTGAGGTTCCTGAGGAGCCCTGAAGGGTGGTGAGAACAAGAAGTCATTCCCGGTTAAGTATATTATGGGGGTGGCTACAAGCCCATCAAAGAATCTCCCATGTCCCCACTTTGTCTCAATTAATTAATACCAGCGAGTTCTTCATGTCCAAAAAGGAAAAAATGCTCTTACTTTCTACACCAATCTACATGCACATATGATGCAAACTATAGCATTTTTCCCCCTTGAGCTGCCTCTTTTATTGCCAAAAAGAAAAAAAGGAAGATGTGTAACAATATCTGGTGTGAAGTTGGAAATTGATATAAAAATGGAGTGAAGTGGAATACTAATGAGTAATGACTGATGATGGTTAGCTCCAACTCTCTTCATCTTGATTCTTGCTCCCAATTATTTTTTGTTTAGTGTTTTCAAGATTTTTTGTAAATTAGTTGCATACTGTAAATTTTAATTTCAGTAATTATGACGTGCTGCCATGCAAGCGAGTCCCAACGCAACGTGATGACTCTTTCAATTGATCACTTTTCTGGATCAGTGTGTGTGTGTGTGTGTGTGTGTGTGTGTGTGTGTTGATGTGTTCGATACGGGACCAGTGATCACATTCACAGCCAATCGATTCAATTGTGCGGGTCAAGTTGTGATGGGGGATGGCAGTGGAGTTAAGGACGCCAGCAACATGGGGTCAGGAGAGCGTGAAGGGAACCTGCTCCGCTCCACACAGCTTCGCCCCGCCGCTCCACTCCACACAGCCCCGCCCCACCGCTCCACCCTCCCCCATTATTACCCGCGCCGCCCAATATCCACCCCTGATGTTATTGTACTCCGTCACCCCGCCACCGCCCGGGCTCCACCCCACCGCCCACCTGCACTACCGACCGTGGCATCTTCATTCATTGGCCTTCCTATTGCTTCTGTCCCCCTCTCCACCATGCCAAGGCCCTCAGAAGTCACCCTTCGCCTTTCCTATCCCTTTAAACCTCCCCTGCATCACCCGCACCTTCCTTACCGATCTGTTGCACTCACCCTTCAACACCCTACCAAGGTCCTCCATAGCCCCCCCTTCTCCGGCCCTTTCCCTGCCACTTCCTGCTTTACCCACACCTTCCTTCCTTTACTGATCCACCGCTCTCACACCCACCCACCCAAGGTCCTTTTCCTCCCTCCCTTCCTTCCTTGTGTGTGTGTGTGTGTGTGTGTGTACGAATGATCGATCTAGGGAACTGGCGACCACACCCACAAACCCAACCACACATACACATACATACAAAAAAGAAAAAAAAGAGCAACGCCTATGTATATCCGATAAAACAAAGATGATGATGATGATGATGACGATTTTACGCAGTATGTAAACGTTAATTAACTCCGTGCGTCGTAACGAACGGGCAACAATATGTCAGAGAGAGAGAGAGAGAGAGAGAGAGAGAGAGAGAGAGAGAGAGAGAGAGAGAGAGAGAGAGACGTTAATTGATATAATGGCATCGAGCGGATAAAGAGAAAGAAGAGAGGAAGAATAGAAGAGGAGAAGAGGAGAGCAGATGAAAGGAGAGGAAGAGAAAGAAGAGAGGAGGAAAAGGAGAGAGCAGATGAGGGGAGAGGAAGAGAAAGAAGGAAAGAGAGGAGAGGAGAAAAAAACTAACAGGTGCAAATTGGTCTTCCTCCTGCACCTCTTTCCGTTTCACACACCACCTCTTCCTTCTTCCTTCCCTTCCTCTTCTTCCTCCTCCTCCTCCTCCCCTCCCCGTCTTTCGGTTCGGTCGTGGGAAGTGTGTGGGCGTGGCAGGATGGGATGCGTGGGGAAGACGCAGAAGGGGAAGGGAGGAATAGGAGGAAGGCGTGACGGCTGAGTTAGGGGAGGAGGAGGAGGAGGAGGGAGGGAGGGTGTAAGGGATAAGGGAATGGGTGTGGCTACAGTAATGTACTAAGTGTCTCGGCCTAACACAAGGGGGAGAGAAATGGAAGTGAGGGGAAGGAAAATGGGGTGAAGGGAGTTACGAAGAGAGAAGAGGTAGGTGAGGGGGAGAGAAAGGGGAGTGAGGGGAGGGAAAATGGGGTGAAGGGAGTTGAGAAGAGAGAAGAGGTAGGTGAGGGGAGAGAAAGGGGAGTGAGGGATGGGAAAATGGGGTGAAGGGAGTTGAGAAGAGAGAAGAGGTAGGTGAGGGGAGAAAGGGGAGTGAGGGAGGGACAATGGGGTGAAGGGAGTTAAGAAGAGAGAAGAGGTAGGTGAGGGGGAAAGAAAGGGGAGTGAGGGGAGGAAAATGGGGTGAAGGGAGTGAAGAAGAGAGAAGAGGTAGGTGAGGGGGAGTGAATGGGGTGTGAGGGGAGGGAAAATGGGGTGAAGGGAGTTGAGAAGAGAGAAGAGGTAGGTGAGGGGGAGAGAAAGGGGAGTTAGGGAGGAAAATGGGGTGAAGGGAGTTGAGAAGAGAGAAGAGGTAGGTGAGGGGGAGAGAAAGGGGAGTGAGGGGAGGGAAAATGGGGGTGAAGGGAGTTGAGAAGAGAGAAGAGGTAGGTGAGGGGGGAGAAAGGGGAGTGAGGGGAGAAGAGAAAGGGGAGGGGGTGAGGGGAGGGGACGAACAGCCTTGGGAAGAGGATAGTAAACACGAATTTCAGGAAAGAGAGAGAGAGAGAGAGAGAGAGAGAGAGAGAGAGAGAGAGAGAGAGAGAGAACCAGCCCCAGTATCGACCAGTCACGTGAAGCACCAGGAGACAGACCACCAGCCACCTTCTCTCCCACATCATCTCAACCACAATCTCCACCACCAATACCACCATAACAACCACCACCTCCATCACTTCCACTGTTACCAAATCGACACCACCACCACCACCACCACAGAAGCCTCACCTCTGTCTCCACCACCAATACTAATAATATATACCAAACTGACTCCACCACCACCACCACCACCACCACTATCAAAACAACCGCCACCTCCACTAACTCGACCATTACCAAAACGACATCACCACCACCACCACCACCACCACGCTTATACCTCATCACCACCACTACTACCAACATCACCACCACCACCACCACCATCACCAACAACAACAACAACAACGCCTCACCTTTGCGCAGGGACACGAGAGAACATGCCACAGGAGAGAGAGAGAGAGAGAGAGAGAGAGAGAGAGAGAGCATGGACATTACAGAATACACAAGTAGAATTTTTGGCAGTCAACACACACAGCGGACAGCTCAGGTAATAAAGAGACACGCACACCTGGCCTAAAAGAGGACAGTTCAACCCGGACCCCAAATTTTCCAACGTTTCGACGCCTTGGTAAGTTGGTTTATGTTCAAAGTGGCTCTCGTAGAAGTTGCAGGGATTTCCATAGGTAGTTTTGCAAGATTTCTACGCCATCAACAGACATGATACTCCCGAGAACCCGACGCATCTTTCCCGTGGGCTTCAAAAAATATTGCAACAAGAGTCCGAGGCGTTTGAGGATACGAGTCCGGGATCGTGTCTGCGGGGGACATTTTGGGGACAGGATGAAAGCGAAGACATCAGCCTCTCACCACGACACCCAACACCTGTTAATCGAACCTCCATACACCTTTGGAACCTCCTTGCACCTGGGAACACAATGCTGTCACCGGGATGGGAGCTTACTATTAAATGGCTATGAAAAGGTTATCAGGTGTCATTCACAACACCCTTTGATCAAACCTTCACCGCATCTATTAAACCTCCTTGCAACCGGGAACATAATGGTATCACCGGGGGGCTTAGTATAAACTGCAAAGATTGTTTTAAGGAATGGTAATGAAAAGGTTATCGGGTGTCATTCATCACTAACACCTAAGACGGAAGCTAACACCGTAGACATGCAGCTTTAATCCAAGACACAACTCCGCCACAGGCCAGTCCTTTGGAACAACTCATTCCGACGTACACCGCAACACAGGCTAAGCTCAACCTACCTACGACACGCTAGCGCAGTACAGAACCTCATATTTCACCTTATTGCAGTCCTCCCTTATCCCGTTTTATATGAAGGTACGGTGCCACCCTCACACCATCATTACTTCACAGAGCCGCGACGCCTCCTCCTTTGAGCTCCACGACACTAACTGTTACACTTTTTTCCCGCCCACCAAACCGAGGCACAGCATTAAATTTTCACCTTTTCGTCCCGTCTCACCACACATAGCTCTTAAATCCATCCCCGAAAATGAACATGTCCAGTTTATCGCCACCGCGCCCGGGTACAGAACAGCCTCACTTCAAGGAAACCTGCCGACACACCACACGGCGCCATACATCACTGCAGCACACCTGGCCCAGCACTCATCACTGCAGCACACCTGGCCCACACTAAAAAAAAACCGACAGGCTGTTCACCTGCCCGGGACGAGCACAGGTGTGAGCCTAGTGCCACTGTCGTCTGCCTCGGCTTTTCGGTGTTGTATTCTCATGCGGCGCCGCTTTCCTCGGCTTCCTCAGCATCCTGCCGGCGGGCGAGCCTGAAACACGCCCGGCCAGAAGGATTGAACCTCTTGGGGAGCGACGACTATGGCAGCAGTTACCTGAGGACCAGCATGGCTAACAGGCCCGAGCAGGAACACCCGTTGGGGAACAACATTTGGTAGTCTGCTGGGAGCCCGCCGCCCGCCGCCCTCCCCGGCCAGCTGCCGTGTGGGGACTGGTAGGGCGCGTGCGGCAGGTCCGAGACATGCAGTCCCAGGTTGTGTGTGTGTGTGTGTGTGTCTGTGTGTGTGTGTGTTCACCGATGTTGCGCGTGAGAGGCGGTGTGTGCGCGGAGCCACACCCACACCTCCCTCACTTCTGCCTCCGCCGCCCACGGCTTCGCACACACTCATCGCCCGGCCCGCCTAGTATGGACCCGCCTCTTCGCCGGCTCGTCCGCCCACACGATAAGAACTAAGGAGTCCCTTCACAGGGCAGGTCCTGCGGGAGACCGCGTGTAATGAAAACCAGTGTGCCTGTTCCAGTGCCGAGGACTGGGCCATGGCAGGCGCGGCGCGGGGTGAGGAAGGATGCACGCTGCCGGAGACACGTATGAGAAGGTTGATGAATAAGTGATGACTCACACACACACACACAGAAAGAGAGAGAGAGAGAGAGAGAGAGAGAGAGAGAGAGAGAGAGAGAGAGAGAGAGAGAAACACACACACACACACACCAGGAAAGTGACCAACGCCTCCAGAGTTAAGCTGTACAACACCAAACAAATTCTAACACAAACAAAAAATAATAAATAAATGTAAGTGATCATACGACGAGGCCATGTAAAGAACGGAAAAGGAGAGAGAATAAAACCGAAAGAGGGGAAAAGGAGAAAAAATAAACCGAAAGAGGGGAAAAGGAGAAAAAATAAACCGAAAGAGGGGAAAAGGAGAAAAAATAAACCGAAAGGGGAAAAGGAGAAAAAATAAACCGAAAGAGGGGAAAAGGAGAAAAAATAAACCGAAAGAGGGGAAAAGGAGAAAAAATAAACCGAAAGAGGGGAAAAGGAGAAAAAATAAACCGAAAGAGGGGAAAAGGAGAAAAAGTAAACCGAAAGAGGGGAAAAGGAGAAAATAAAACCGAAAGAGGGGAAAAGGAGAAAAAACGAAACAGAAAAAAAGGAGAGGCAAAATGAAACCGAAGAAAAGGGGAAAAGCAGACAAAATGAAAGAGAAAGAAAGGAAAAGGAAACCAGAATAAGAGGGGAAAAGGAGACGGACAACCGGCAGACTCTTGGGGGCCTCTTACCTCTCCCCTCACCCCCAGTCCCTCTCTCCCACTCCCCTCCCCCCCTTTCCTCCTCTCTCCCACGCTCCTCACGTGTCTCCCCACCGACACTGTCCCTTTAAAGCTCCCTCCCTCTATTCCTCTCCCCGCCTCCTTCCTCTCTATCTCCTCTCATTCCTCTCTCTCTCTCTCTCCTCTTACTCCCTCCATCGTCCCCCCATTCCTCTATCGCTCTCTCCCCTCCTTCCTCTTTCACTCCCTCCATTTCTCTCTCCCGGCCTCCTTCCTCCATCTCCTCCCTCCTTTATCTCCATCTCTCCCTCATTCCTATCCTCCATCTTCAACTCTCCCTCTATTACTCCCCTCTGCTGTATCTCTCTCTCTCTCTCTCTCTCTCTCTCTCTCTCTCTCTCTCTCTCTGACCCATCATCCTTCCATCATTAATTCTCCGTCGTTCCACTGACATCATCATTTACCCAAGTTCAGAAGGTTTTGGGGTTGTGGCTCAGGGTTGAAGAACGGCAGCGGGGTTCGAACCACCTTACTCCGGCTCTTCACTTTCATGGCTTGACGCTCCACCTCACTGGGCCACTTTGCATCATTACTTCCACTTATTTTGTCCTTTTATTTTTTTCTCCTTTTTCTATTTCTTGCTATTTCATCATGTCTCCCTTTTCACATTTTCCTTTTTAGCCTTTTAATTTTTTTTCTTTCCTTTCCCCCATTTTTTGCTTTCCTTCGTCTCATTTTTCTTTCTTGCAGTTTCAATTTGGTTCCTGTACACACTTTTCTGTTTCGTTTTGTCTCGTTTTCCTTCTTGCTGTTTCATTTTGTCTGCCGTTCCCACTTTTTTTGTTTGTTTAATTTTGTCTTATTTCCTCTTTTAGCTACAACAATTTGGTTCCTTTTCACTCTTTTTGGTTTCATTTCGTCTCATTTTCCCTTCTAGCTACTTCGATTTGTCTCCTTTTCCCTATTGTTTAACTTTACTTTCTTGCTGTTTCAATTTGTCTCCTTTTCCCTATTGTTTGACTTTACTTTCTTGCTGTTTCAATTTGTCTCCTTTTCCCTATTGTTTGACTTTACTTTCTTGTTGTTTCAATTTGTCTCCTTTTCCCTATTGTTTGACTTTACTTTCTTGCTGTTTCATTTTGTCTCCTTTTCCCTATTGTTTGACTTTACTTTCTTGCTGTTTCAATTTGTCTCCTTTTCCCTATTGTTTGACTTTACTTTCTTGCTGTTTCAATTTGTCTCCTTTTCCCTATTGTTTGACTTTACTTTCTTGCTGTTTCAATTTGTCTCCTTTTCCCTATTGTTTGACTTTACATTCTTGCTGTTTCAATTTGTCTCCTGAGTAACTTTCCTCCCCTTACTTTACCTCCTTCGTGTACCTCTTTCCTTCCTTTCTCGTTACTCTCTTCCCATCTCTTATTACTGAGCTGAGAGTTACGTTCTTCTTTCCCCTTACTCACTCTCTGCCTCTCTTCCCTTCACCTCTCTCCTGCGAACTCCCTTCATCTGATCTAACTAAGCTGGTTACTTTCCCCTCTTTCACCACCTCCTTTTACTGTGCCTTATTTAATCATTCCTCTTTCCTTATATGTATACAAGTTACTTTCCCCTCCCCTATTACCTCAATCAATTTTCCTCAATCAATCTTCCTTCCTATAGTTCCCGTCTTCTAAGTGATTTCTCCTCCTCCTTCCCTCCCTCCCTCCCTCATCACCACCACCTTCTTTCCCTCATCCTTTTTTGAAGAACGAATCACTTTTTCTCTCCCATTACCTCAACGTCCATTCCTACTTTATCCTTTTCCTTTCCTAAGCCAGCTATTTTTCCCCTCCTTCCCTCCCCATCCCCTCTTTCTGACCCCTAACCATTCCTCTTTTATGATTTCGTTGTTACTCTTCCTTTCCACATTACATCAACGTCCATTCCTACTTCATCCATTTCCTTTCCTAAGCCAGCTACTTTTCCCCTCCCTCCTTCCCGTCTGCCCCTTATCCATTCCTCTTTTCTTTATTTATTGGGTTACTTTCCCTTTCACATTAGATCAACGTCCATTCATTTTTTATCCATCCTCTTTCCTAAGCCTTCTCCCCCCCCCCACTCCCTCTCACCCCTAACCCCTTCTTCTGTCCCTTAATACAAGATCTCGTGGTTCAGGAGGGTGAGTGGCCAGTCGTCTTGGGGTTCCTTCTTCATCCCTTGCGTTTTCTATCTATTGGTTTCTGTCTTTTAACCATTTCCCTTTCCTTTGTCACTTCTCTTTCCCCTTCCCCTCCCTTCCGTCTTCCTCCTCTCCTAAGCCATTCCCCTTCCTCCCTACACTTTCTCCCCCCATTCCTTCCTTTCATTCCTCCCCTGATCTAAGCCATTCCCCTTTCCTCCCTACACTTTCTCCCCCCATTCCTTCCTTTCATTCCTCCCCTGATCTAAGCCATTCCCCTTCCTTCCCCCATTCCTCCCTTCCATCCCTCCCCTCTCCTAAGCCATTCCCTTCCTCCCTACACACCCTGTCATCCCTCTCCCTTTCTAAGCCATTCCCCTTCCTGACTACACTTCCTTCCCCCATTCCTCCCTTCCATCCCTCCCCTCTCCTAAGCCATTCCCATCGTCCCAACACTTCTTTCCCCCTTCTGATGCGAGAGAGAAGGGAGAAGAGGCGTGGACAGCTGAGTGAGTGAGTGGCCAGGCGAATAGACCCACTAGAGTCCCTCCACCCACTAGAGGCACCTACTTCACCCACTATATAGTCAGCCACTCCACCCACTAGTCACCCCCTTCACCCACTCCCCCAGCAGGCCCGGCTTAGCTTATCACTGTGTCTGGTGGGGTGATCAAGAGGGGGGAGAGGGGGAAGTGTCACAATAATTAATAAGAGAGATGAGGGTGATACGCCTCGCCTAGAACTGTGCAGGAGCGGAAGTTAGTGGACCAAGAAAAGGAGGAAGGGTTGAAATTTATAAGGGGAGACAAAATAAAAAGTGATTGGAGGTAAAGTGAAAGAGAAAAAAGGGGGAAAGAGACGCCGGAAAAGGGGGAACAGGAAACAAAACGAAACAAAGAAAAGGGGAAAAGGAGACAAAATGAAACAGAAAAAAGGGGAAAATGAGTGAAACGGGAAAAAGGGGAAAATAAGACAAAATGAAGCCGAAAAAGGAGAATAGGAAACAAAACGAAACAGAGAAATGGGGAAAAGGAGACAAAATGAAGCAGAAAAATGAGGAATAGAAAACAAAACGAAAGGAGACAAAAGGAGACAAAATGAAGCAGAAAAATGGGGAATAGAAAACAAAACGAAACAGAGAAACAGGGAAAAGGAGACAAAATGAAGCAGAAAAATGGGAAATGAGAAAAAGTGACACAGGAAAAAAGGGAAAAAGACAAAATGAAACAGAAAAATGGGGAATAGAAAACAAAACGAAACAGAGAAACGGGAAAAAAAGGAGACAAAATGAAACAGAAAAAATGGGAAAATGAGAAAGTGACAGGAAAAAAGTGAAAAAGACAAAATGAAGCAGAAAAATGAGAAAATGAGAATAATTGAAACAGGAAAAAAGTGAGACAAAATGAAACAAAAAAAGGAAAATGAGAAAAAATGAAAGAGAAAAGGGGAAAAGGAGACAAAATGAAACAGAGAAAAGGGGAAAATGAGAAAAAAAGTGACAGGAAAAAGTAAAAAATAAGACAAAATGAAGCAGAAAAATGGGAAAATTAGAAAATTAAATGAAAAAAAGGGGAAAAGAAAACCAAATGAAACAATAAATGGGAAAGATGAGATAATAATCGCAATGAGACAATATAAAGAAATGGGAAAATTACAAAACAAAACAAAAAATAATAAACAGGAGACAAAATGAAAAATGAAAATGAAACAAGAGGAAACAGAAAGGGGAAAAGTAAACAAAACGAAACATGAAAAGGGGAAACTCTCTCTCTCTCTCTCTCTCTCTCTCTCTCTCTCTCTCTCTCTCTCTCTCTCTCTCTCTCTCTCTCTCGTCTTTGCGCCCGTCGAGGAAGGAGGAAGGAAGGGAGGAAGCGAAGGGAAGGGCACGGTTCACTTCCTCCGGGGGGCGAAACAAAAGACGCCATGAATGGAGGCAAAGGCCGAGGAGGAGGAGGAGGAGGAGGAGGAGGAGGCATAGGAGGTGGTTGGGAGGCTGCACACACACACACACACACACACACACACACACACACACACACACACGCACACAGTCAAGATAGTCCCCCCCCCTCCACGGTCCACCCTTTCCGAGAACCAGTGCCTGCCTGCCTGCCTGCCTGCCCCGCTTACCTCCTCTCTACCTAGATAATAAACCCCATTATGAAGTTACGCTGCCAAATTTACCGGCTTGTGAGGCAAACACTTTGGTTCAGTATCTTATCCAAACTTTGGCTGGCGACAACACTGAAGTTAGTTATTTTCTTAATATGCCATGCGTGGTTGCAGAGATGTGACAGTAACACCCGAATTCTCAAACACTTCGGAGCCTACACACCTACATTATTTTGATAAGGCTTTGGTAGGGGTTGTGGTGGGTAGCAAGAGGTTGGAAAAGGATGAAGTGACATTGGCAAAAGGTTTTCTTACTTTCTTTTTGGTGATGAAAAAATGCGTAATAAAGGGAAGAAAGGAGTTAGGAAAGGGGATAATAAAGGAGAGACAAAGGGTAGAGGATTGAGGTAGAACAAGAGATTGGAAAAGGATGAAGTGACATTGGCAAAAGGTTTTCTTACTTTCTTTTTGGTGATGAAAAACGCGTAATAAAAGGAAGAAAGGAGTTAGGAAAGGGGATAATAAAGGATAGACAAAAAGTAGAGGATTTAGGTAGAACAAGAGATTGGAAAAGCATGAAGAAATACTGGCAACGGGGTTTTCTTATTTCCATTTTGGTGATGAAACCTATTTCCATGGGTAGTTTTATGAACCTATACAGTGATAGTCCGACAAGGCCATGAATGTGGCAGAAACACTCATGAGAACCCGCGACTCATCTCCTTTGTGACTCTTGGAAACAGTTGTTGTGAGGCCTAAGTCGTCTGAGAAATACTTGAGGCTTTTTTTACTTTTTTTTTTTTTTTACAGCAGAGGAGCAGTGCAAGGACGTAAAATAAATAAATAAATAAATAAATAAATAAATAAAAAAAGCCCGCTACTTACTGCTGCTAATTGGTGGCGGTGTACGGTATTGGTAGGGTTCCTGTGCGTCGCCTTGCTAACGGGCAACACAATACGTAACGCCAAGGTAAAGGTTCGCAGTGAGCACCGAGGGCGTGATGAATTAAGGCAAGACGACAAAGCTGATAAAACTTGCAATAAAAAAACAAACAAACAAATATCACGTCCTTATTTGAGACATTTGATTTATCTTGCAAATCTAGGCCGGAAGATAGTTTGTCAAAAAACGAAACAACATAACGACTACAACACGTCCTTATTTAATGCACTTCATCTCTCTGAACTAACCCTCAGCTAACGTCACTTCGCAGTCTTCAAGATTGGCAACAACATCCGGTAACTTCACCCCCGAGGCTCAGGCCGGTATTTTAAAACACTTTCGCTTCTCACATCAACTATTTATAAAGGTCAGAGAAGGGATCAATCGGGTTCTAATGAGTGTTTCTTTTAGGTTCATGCTACTGAAGAAGGATCAAACTACCACCAGGTCCATAAAACTACTACTGGAAATGCCCTAAACTCATACGAAAGCCTTGTCAAATTTGTGAACTTGGGCGACGAAATCTTTTAAAATACAACCCTCAATATCCGTGACTCGCAAACGCTGACTAAGGTCGGAATTGTTAGACGCTCCCTTCTCTTGCATCCATAATTTCTAAAGGCAAAATAAGAGGTCAAACGCGTCTCCATGGGTGTTTGTTTACGTTCACGGTACAGAGGAAGGGTCAGACTACCACCAGGGTGCTAAAACTACCCCTGGAAATGCTCGCAAATCCCACGAAAGCCTTGTTAACCCGGTAGTTGCGGGGATCATATATCTCAATGGCCTTCCCTCTACGCGAGAATAATGGGAAAAAATCATCACTCACGTCAACCATTTCATAATATATATTAACGCATTTGTGATCAGTTTATGCATCATCTATTTTTGGGGTTTATATCATGGCAAAAATTTGGCCCGTCGCTGCTACACGGTAAGCCACAAATTTGGCCCGTCGCTGCTACCGGGCTAAAGGCAAAATGAGAGGTCAAACGCGTCTCCATGGGTGTTTGTTTACGTTCACGGTACAGAGGAAGGGTCAGACTACCACCAGGGTCCTAAACCTACCCCTGGAAATGCCCGCAAATCCCCCGAAAGCCTTGTTAAATGCATGTGCTTGGGCGTCGGAATGTTTAAGAATAAGACCCTAACTCCCACATAACTCGACTCTCTCTCGCCTAATAGCAACGTGTAGCTGTTCACTTCTTATAGTGTTGGTGTCAGGATAGTAAATAATAAAACACAACGAATTGATCTTTATACTCAGCCTCCATTTTTAGCTAGTTATGTTCAGTGACAGTTTATATCCATTTTTTTTTCCCAGACTAAGTTGGCCCATTGGGATTATGTGGTCCATGATTCTTTATTCTTCAATCTGTCTGTCTGTCTGTATGTATGTATGTATGAATCTCTCTCTCTCTCTCTCTCTCTCTCTCTCTCTCTCTCTCTCTCTCTCTCTCTCTCTCTCTCTCTCTCTCTTATATAGTGGGCGTGGCCAGGCGGAAGGAGGTGCCTTTGTCAACAGCAGGGAACATGATCACCCTGCTCCTCCTCCTCCTACTCCTAGAGGATGATGGCATGTTGGGAGGGAGGGAGGGAGGGGGGCGGCAGGATGTGGAGGACGTCACAGAAAAGGGCCCTTAATAACTGCCCCGGCCTAGACTCTGCCCCGCCACAAGAGCCTCCTGTTCAGCGCCTCGCCCGCCGCACACACACACACAGGAGTCCCGTCGAGGCTCCGGCAGCGACGCGCCTCCTAACAAGGGAACACGAGTGGCGGCCCATATAAAGCCCCGCCGGAGTGCTGGGTACGTTTACAGCTCATGAAGGACGTCTGAGGTGGGGGGGATAAAGGGGGGGGGGGGAGGATGAGGAGGGGGAGGAGTTGGGGAGGGGATGATGAGGAGGGGGTCGTCTTGATTAATTAACTGTGTCGTCCCTCCTCCTTCCTTCTTCGGCGTGTTGTGATCTCAAGCGTCGTAATTAATTGATCTTATGAGGAGTAGTTCCTGAATATTACGGAGTTTATTATTTATTGTTCCTTTCCCTGAATATTACGGAGAAGTTTATTATTTATTGTTCCTTTTTCTGAATATTATGGAGAAGTTTATTATTTATTGTTCCTTTTCCTGAATATTACGGAGAAGTTTATTATTTATTGTTCCTTTTCCTGAATATTATGGAGAAGTTTATTATTTATTGTTCCTTTTCCTGAATATTACGGAGAAGTTTATTATTTATTGTTCCTTTTCCTGAATATTACGGAGAAGTTTATTATTTATTGTTCCTTTTTCTGAATATCACGGAGAAGTTTATTATTTATTGTTCCTTTTCCTGAATATTACGGAGAAGTTTATTATTTATTGTTCCTTTTCCTGAATATTATGGAGAAGTTTATTATTTATTGTTCCTTTTCCTGAATATTACGGAGAAGTTTATTATTTATTGTTCCTTTTACTGAATATTACGGAGAAGTTTATTATTTATTGTTCCTTTTCCTGAATATTACGGAGAAGTTTATTATTGTTCCTTTTCCTGAATATTACGGAGAAGTTTATTATTTATTGTTCCTTTTACTGAATATTACGGAGAAGTTTATTATTTATTGTTCCTTTTCCTGAATATTACGGAGAAGTTTATTATTTATTGTTCCTTTTCCTTAATATTACGAAGTTTATTATATTGTTCCTTTTCCTGAATATTACGGAGAAGTTTATTATTTATTGTTCCTTTTCCTGAATATTACGGAGAAGTTTATTATTTATTGTTACTTTTCCTTAATATTACGAAGTTTATTATATTGTTCCTTTTCCTGAATATTACGGAGAAGTTTATTATTTATTGTTCCTTTTCCTGAATATTACGGAGAAGTTTATTATTTATTGTTCCTTTTCCTTAATATTACGAAGTTTATTATATTGTTCCTTTTCCTGAATATTACGGAGAAGTTTATTATTTATTGTTCCTTTTCCTGAATATTACGGAGTTTATTATTTATTGTTCCTGTTCCTGAATATTACGAAGTTTATTATGTTGTTCCTTTTCCTGAATATTACGGAGTTTATTATTTATTGTTCCTTTTCCTGAATATTACGAAGTTTATTATATTGTTCCTTTTCCTGAATATTACGAAGTTTATTATATTGTTCCTGTTCCTGAATATTACGAAGTTTATTATATTGTTCCTTTTCCTGAATATTACGAAGTTTATTATATTGTTCCTGTTCCTGAATATTACGAAGTTTATTATATTGTTCCTTTTCCTGAATATTACGAAGTTTATTATATTGTTCCTTTTCCTGAATATTACGAAGTTTATTATATTGTTCCTGTTCCTGAATATTACGAAGTTTATTATTTATTGTTCCTTTTCCTGAATATTACGGTTTATTATTTATTGTTCTTTTCCCTGAATATTACGGAAAAGTTTATTATATCGTTCCTTTAGAGACGTTGTTAAGACCATCACTGCAGCATCAATAAGTATATATTACCGTTGATCCCTCTCCCACCTGTTTTCCTTCCCCTTTCCCCCCCGCAAAAAAATATCTCTCCCACCCTTGCCCTCTTCCATCTCCCAACTATCTCACCCTCCAAAAAAAATCTCTCACCCATTCCTTTTTCCATCTCCCAACTCTCCCCCCCCCCCACACCCACAAAAAAAACAACTCACCCATTCCCTTTTTCATCTCCCAACTCTCTCCCCTTAAAAATATCTCTCCCACCTTTACCCCCTACCATCTCCCCCCATAAAAAATCTCTCACCCAATTCCCTTTTTCATCTCCCAACACTCTCCTCCGAAAAATATATCTCCCAACTATCTCCCCATAAAAATATCTCTCCCACTCTTGCCCTCTTCCATCTCCCAACTATCTCCCCCCCAAAAAAAATCTCTCACCCATTTCCTTTTCCATCTGCCAACTTTCTCCCCATAAAAATATCTCTCCCACCCTTACCCTCTTCCATCTCCCAACTATTTCCCCCACAAAAAAACTCACCCATTCCCTTTTCCATCTCCCAACTCTCTCCCCCTAAAAATATCTCTCCTACCCTTCCCTTTTTCCTCCAAACTATCTCCTCTCCTCAAAATCTTTCTCCCACTCTCCCTTTCTCCCAACTCTCCCACGTGCAAAGAGTCGTTCTCCCCGCTCCCCGTTTTCTTTCCCTTCCTCCCAAGTATCTCCCCCCACTCCCCCAAACAATCTTTCTCCCACTCATTTCTTTTCCCCATCTCCAAACTCGCCCCCGGAAAACAAAATCTTCTCATCCGTTCCCATTCCCTAATCTCCCACTTATCTACCCCCCAAAAAAAAAAAAAAAAAAATTCCCCCCCCCCATTTCCCTTTCTCCTTACTGATGCTTCTTCCACCCACTTTTTTTCCATCTCGTTTCCAAAGTAGTAGTAGTTTATATCTCACCCGTTTTCCCAATTTCCAAACTTCAAACCACAATAACCTGACCCTCTGAGATACAATGACCCAGAAGAAAAAAAAGCCCTGCATGGAATCCTTCGCCCGAGTCCTACACTATACCCAATCTTCGTCCACCGGAAAGAGTGTAGCTATCAGGGTATCGGGTCACTCTGAACTTGTCATCTAACCTTAAAAACAGACAAATGGACAGAAAACAATGGACCTGACAACCCGAAAACCCTACAAATCCCAATCAAGTACACCGATCAAATCCCACACCAATCAAGCTTCGCCCACCGGAAAGAGTGCATCAGGGAATCGGGTCACTCTGAACTAGTCATCTAACCTTAAAAACAGACCACGGACAGAAAGGAATGGACTGGACAACCCGAAAACCCTACAATCCAACACTATAACCAAGCTTCGTCCACCGGAAAGAGTGCATCAGGGTATCGGGTCACTTTGAACTAGTCATCTAACCATAAAAACAGACCACGGACAGAAAGGAATGGACTGGACAACCCGAAAACCCTACAATCCAACACTATAACCAAGCTTCGTCCACCGGAAAAAGTGTATCAGGGAATCGGGTCACTTTGAACTAGTCATCTAACCTTCAAAAACAGACCACGGACAGAAAGCATTGGACTGCGGGACGCACCGAAAACCCTACAAATCCCAATCAAGTACATCGCTCGAATCCCACACCAATCAAGCTTCGTCCACCGGAAAGAGTGCATCAGGGTATCGGGGTCAGTCCCTGTGAGTCACTTTGTACTGCTGTCTCCTGATAAGCATAAGGTCACCAATGAGCGTGTTACTACCGCCACACACAGAGAGGGATGCTGCTGCTCTTCTCACTCACTTCCATCCTAACACTGCGGCCATCTGTAGCACTTAACTGATGACTAATTTGACCATGACAGATGATAGATGGGTGTGGAGAGGGAGAGAGAGGGGGGATACTGTACGGTAGCTCTGTGTGTGTGTGTGTGTGTGTGTGTGTGTGTGTGTGTGTGTGTTTATCTGAAGTGGTGACATTTAAGGTGGTTTGGGAAGGACTAGGACACAACTTTACCAGATTGTGGAACTCGGTGTATTGTAATTACTGATTTTTTTTTTTCCAATAGCTGTTGCACCCACACAGATGACGAAATTCAGTAAAAGTTATTATTAAAAGCATTAATTGTTGATGTTTCTTTTTTTAATGGTGATGGGAAAAAAAAAAATACGATGAGCTAAATACGGTAATCAGGGGACGTCACTCGGTCAGTCTGGTCCAACGGCTCGCAGGCAAGGCAACAGGTGGGAGCTCCGAGGCGAGGGAGGAGAACGGAAGATTAATTGAAAGTCTAATGTTTAGATGGAAAATACAAGACTTAGGAGAGGAAGACGACTTGAGGGAAGAGGACACGAAAAACGATGCGAGGGAAGAGAACACGGAAAACGACGCGAGGGAAGAGAACACGGAAAACGACGCGAGGGAAGAGAACACGGAAAACGACGCAAGGGAAGAGAACACGGAAAACGACACGAGGGAAGAGAACAAGAAAAACGACGCGAGGGAAGAAAACACGGAAAACGACGCGAGGGAAGATAACAAGAAAAACGACGCGAGGAAAGAGAACAAGAAAAACGACGCGAGGGAAGAAAACACGGAAAACGACGCGAGGGAAGATAACAAGAAAAACGACGCGAGGAAAGAGAACAAGAAACACGACGCGAGGGAAGAGAACACGGAAAACGACGCGAGGAAAGAGAACAAGAAAAACGACGCGAGGGAAGAGAACAAGAAAAACGACACGAGGAAAAAGAACAAGAAAAACGACGCGAGGAAAAAGGACAAGAAAAACGACGCGAGGGAAGAGAACACGGAAAACGACGCGAGGAAAAAGAACAAGAAAAACGACGCGAGGGAAGAGAACAAGAAAAACGACACGAGGAAAGAGAACAAGAAAAACGACGCGAGGGAAGAAAACAAGAAAAACGACGCGAGGAAAGAGAACAAGAAAAACGACGCGAGGGAAGAGAACAAGAAAAACGACGCGAGGAAAGAGAACAAGAAAAACGACGCGAGGGAAGAAAAATCGCGGAAAACGATGCGAGGGAAGTAAAAACGCGGAAAACGATGTGAGGGAAGAAAAATCGCGGAAAACGATGCGAGGGAAGTAAAAACGCGGAAAACGATGTGAGGGAAGAAAAATCGCGGAAAACGATGTGAGGGAAGAAAAATCGCGGAAAACGATGTGAGGGAAGAAAAATCGCGGAAAACGATGTGAGGGAAGAAAAATCGCGGAAAACGATGTGAGGGAAGTAAAAACGCGGAAAACGATGTGAGGGAAGAAAAATCGCGGAAAACGATGTGAGGGAAGAAAAATCGCGGAAAACGATGTGAGGGAAGTAAAAACGCGGAAAACGATGTGAGGGAAGTAAAAACGCGGAAAACGATGTGAGGGAAGAAAAATCGCGGAAAACGATGCGAGGGAAGTAAAAACGCGGAAAACGATGTGAGGGAAGTAAAAACGCGGAAAACGATGCGAGGGAAGTAAAAACGCGGAAAACGATGCGAGGGAAGTAAAAACGCGGAAAACGATGTGAGGGAAGTAAAAACGCGGAAAACGATGAGAGGGAAGTAAAAACGCGGAAAACGATGCGAGGGAAGTAAAAACGCGGAAAACGATGTGAGGGAAGAAAAATCGCGGAAACCGATGTGAGGGAAGAAAAATCGCGGAAAACGATGCGAGGGAAGTAAAAACGCGGAAAACGATGAGGGAAGAAAAATCGCGGAAAACGATGTGAGGGAAGAAAAATCGCGGAAAACGATGCGAGGGAAGAAAAATCGCGGAAAACGATGTGAGGGAAGAAAAATCGCGGAAACCGATGTGAGGGAAGAAAAATCGCGGAAAACGATGTGAGGGAAGAAAAATCGCGGAAAACGATGTGAGGGAAGTAAAAACGCGGAAAACGATGTGAGGGAAGAAAAATCGCGGAAAACGATGCGAGGGAAGAAAAATCGCGGAAAACGATGTGAGGGAAGAAAAATCGCGGAAAACGATGAGGGAAGAAAAATCGCGGAAAACGATGTGAGGGAAGAAAAATCGCGGAAAACGATGTGAGGGAAGAAAAATCGCGGAAAACGATGAGAGAAGAAAATCGCGGAAAACGATGTGAGGGAAGAAAATCGCGGAAAACGATGTGAGGAAGAAAAATCGCGGAAAACGATGTGAGGAAGAAAATCGCGGAAAACGATGTGAGGAAGAAAAATCGCGGATAACGATGTGAGGGAAGTAAAATCGCGTAAAACGATGTGTGGTAAGAAAAATCGCTGAACTCGATGTGAGGGAAGAAAAATCGCGGAAAACGATGTGAGGGAAGAAAAATCGCGGAAAACGATGTGAGGGAAGAAAAATCGCGGAAAACGATGTGAGGGAAGAAAAATCGCGGAAAACGATGTGAGGGAAGAAAAATCGCGGAAAACGATGTGAGGGAAGAAAAATCTCAGAAAACGATGTGAGGGAAGAAAAATCGCGGAAAACGATGTGAGGGAAGAAAAATCGCGGAAAACGATGTGAGGGAAGAAAAATCTCAGAAAACGATGTGAGGGAAGAAAAATCTCAGAAAACGATGTGAGGGAAGAAAAATCGCGGAAAACGATGTGAGGGAAGAAAAATCGCAGAAAACGATGTGAGGGAAGAAAATTCGCGGAAAACGATGTGAGGGACGAAAATCGCGGAAAACGTTGTGGGAAGAAAAATCGCGGAAAACGATGTGAGGGAAGAAAATTCGCGGAAAACGATGTGAGGGAAGAAAAATCGCGGAAAACGATGTGAGGGAAGAAAATTCGCGGAAAACGATGTGAGGGAAGAAAATTCGCGGAAAACGATGTGAGGGAAGAAAAATCGCAGAAAACGATGTGAGGGAAGAAAAATCGCGGAAAACGATGTGAGGGAAGAAAAATCGCAGAAAACGATGTGAGGGAAGTAAAAACGCGGAAAACGATGTGAGGGAAGTAAAAACGCGGAAAACGATGTGAGGGAAGTAAAAACGCGGAAAACGATGTGAGGGAAGTAAAAACGCGGAAAACGATGCGAGGGAAGAAAAAACGCAGAAAATGAATCGCCGTGATTTGGTTCTGTATCTAATTTGGTAATGAAAAGTGCTTGGATGCTCTCTGTGATTATGATACTTGCAAAGAAGACACATACACATGATCCTACCATACCTTAGGTAAGTTTTTTTTTTTTTTCACTTACAGCTATTGCTATATAATATAATAAAAATTAGCTAAGTCATGAAAATTTGGTAATGAAAAATTGAATCTGGTAATAGAAAATCGAAGAATTTGGTAATAAACTCATGAGGAAATCTGGCAGCCCTGAGGGATGGGGCAGCCCTGAGGGATGGGGCGGCCCAGAGTTGCCACTCCTTGCCTTTTTTTTTTACTAGATCTTGGCTTTTGGGCTGGGACCTTGGCACCTTGGCTTTTTCCCCCTTGAAAACTGGCTAATTTAGGCTTTTTGTTGGAAATTCTCTCCTGCTCGGCTATTCCCTTCGCTCTCGATCAGTCGGCTTTCTACCCTTCTCTTACCCATGCAACCACTCCCTTCCGGGCCTTCCCCACCATTGCCCATCCACTCCTAGCCTGTTTTGTAGCACCTTTGAAATCGGCACATAATACCAAGTGTTATTTTTTAATCTAGTCTTTTTTAGGCCAATATTGGCTTTATGTTACTAGGCAGTCTCGGCTTTTATGATTTTCGTGAGTGGCAAGTGGCAACAGTGGTCACTGGGGCCAGATAGAGACTGGACGTCATGGAGGTCACACGCACGACGATGGATACCAAGGATAACGGGACCACAGAAGGAAAGGGAGAAGAGGAGCACATAAGGTTACGACAAGTGTTAGAAATGGAAAAAGATAAGACAACGGAGAAGATAGTGAAAGAAAAAGAGATGGAGGAGACAGTGGACAAACAAGTGAAGTTGGGAAATATAATGAAAGAAGAGATGAAAAAGGAAGCAAAAGGAAAGCAGGTTATGACGGAATATGAAAAAGTTTTTTGCCGGTGGTTGAGAAGGGAGGAGGAGGAGGAGGCCATTCTACAAAGGAAGAGAGAGGAGGCAATGATAAAGGGGATGTGTGACGTTATAAAGGAGGAATTCTGGATGATGGAGGAATTCCGACAACAGCGAAACCAGGTGACGGAAAATATAAATGAGGAATAGTCAGTCGGTATTATTATTATTATTATTATTATTATTATTATTATATAAATTAAGCAGCTCAAGGCCGTACGGAGGCTGCCGAAACGATGCGAGAGGATAACCGAAAAAAACAAGTCGTTCGTATCCGATTACAATGGAAAGGTATTCGTATTTGCAAATCATCTGAAGAATACTTCAACATTAATGATCAGAAATAACCGCCGTTGTTCCTTACAACTCGTCTCCTCGGTGGACGTGTACTAGTCGCGTATAGTACAAGTTCGCAGATTGTGGCAGCGCGGCGTCTGAGTCTGACTCACGGCTCCAGAGACTTCTAGAATATTCAAAACCGCCTGGGCCCGTACTTATAAAGAAATTTATGTGAGACGTAAACTGAAACATATCCGAGTATTAACAATGACGAGACATAACCCCCATCCTTATGTTTCACCCCCTCAACATAACCAGCTCGACATAAGCGAGTATTAGTATTTCACCCCCTCAACATAACCACCTCGACATAAGCAAGTATTAGTACATCGTTGCCAACCCCTGAGCGGCGCCGCGAGGGTTGCCAGTGCACGCGGCCCAGTAAATCATTGCCGCGCGGGAATTAAGCCGCGCGGCCAGCGTGTGAAGGTCATGGAACTACTACTACTGCTACTACTACCACTACTGTCTACTACCACTACAATATCACCCCCACCAGCAGGACCGCCACCCATATCTTCTCATTAAACATATTTCCTTATAGTCCTGTCGTCCCTTCCCCCCCGCCCCCCCTCTCTCTGAAACAAGCCCATCATGAAATTGTCTTCGTTTACATTCGATACACCTGCGAATTTCCTACAAGAAGACATCACCAAGCAATAGGAATGGAACAAAAAGTGGCTGCTACAATTCAATGAAGAAAAATGTAAAGCCATGCAAATTAGGAGGGGAAAGCAAGCATAATACCACATGGGAAACACTCCACTATCCACTACAGAGGCAGAGAAAGACCGGGAAGTATGTGTTAACAGGCTATCAGTGAAGGCAAAATCCGTGCCAATCGCAGCGGACGGGTTAAACTTCATTGAATTCTCAACCGCGCGGAAAACAACCCCTCGTGTGAAGCGAAAAACGACGCGAGAAAAAAAAAAAAAGAAAAAAAACGACGCGAGGAAAGAAAAACGCAAAACGACGCGAGGGAAGAGAACACGGAAAACGACGCGACGGAAGAAGAAAACGCAGAAAACGACGGAAAAAAAAAGCGGAAAACGTTATCTTTTTATTGTCACAGGAAACCTCTCTCTTTTTTTATGTAGAGTGAAATAAATATAATATTTAGTCACATTTTTAATTATTCCTTTCCCCTCAAATTCACAGGTTTTTTTTTTTTAGAGTATTTGCAAGAAATATTATCACTAACATCTTCTGATGAGGATGATTCATCGTTACCTCTTACATGATGTGAGAAAAGAGGAATAGCCCTGTTGGGGAAAACTTAAAAAAAAAAATAAATAAATAAAAATAAATAAATAAAAAAACGCCGAGACTTTTACCTCGGGTGGTGTGGAAATAAAGTCAAAAATTTAAAGCGTACAACATAATGTAAAAAAATATCACCAGGATGTATCACAACATAAATTATTAGAGAGAGAGAGAGAGAGAGAGAGAGAGAGAGAGAGAGAGAGAGAGAGAGACCATCGCGGGTTTTGGAGACATCAATCTGTCCCCCAGAGCACAGCCCGGTTTTTCCATATGGTTCCCTTCTAACCCCCCTGCCCCCTAGCTCCCCAGCCCCCCGCACGCTGATACGCTCCCTACACACCCAAGTAGTAGCAGTATAATGGTAGTAGAATGGTCCTTTATTTCAGACACTCAAAAAATAGAGTATACCACCACCACCACCACCTACTACTACTACTACTACTACTACTAATTTCTCACCCCCACCAGCAGGATCGTCACCCGTATCTTATTAAACATCTTTCCCCATAGTCCTGTCGTCGCCTGCTCCCCCTCTCTCTCTCTCTCTCTCTCTCTCTCTCTCTCTCTCTCTTCAAACTCCAGAACATAATCTAGGTCAAGTCCTGATTCCTTCTCTCTCTCTCTCTCAAAACAAGGTGTGTCGAATGTAAACGAGACAATTTCATGATGGGCTTGTTTCAGAGAGAGAGAGAGAGAGAGAGAGAGAGAGAGAGAGAGAGAGAGGGACGGGGGGGAGGGGGGAAGAAGGGACGACAGGACTATAAGGAAAGATGTTTAATGAGAAGATACGGGTGGCGGTCCTGCTGGTGGGGGTGATATTGTAGTAGTAGTAGTAGTAGTAGTAGTAGTAGTAGTAGTAGTAGTAGTAGTTCCATGATTGTGTCGGGAAAATAAACATGGGTGGAGGTATCTTTTATGTAGTAGTAGTAGTAGTAGTAGTAGCAGTAGTAGTAGTGGTGGTGGTCGTAAGATAATGAAAATAATAACATTATTTTTCTGACATCGAAACCACTTATGACACAGAGAGAGAGAGAGAGAGAGAGAGAGAGAGAGAGAGAGAGAGAGAGGGGGGGGGGAGAAGTACGGAAGGAGGGGAGAGATTACTAGAGACAATGTGAGAAGTGGAGAGGAAGAGGAGAGTGAAGGCAAGGACGCTGCTCTCTCTCTCTCTCTCTCTCTCTCTCTCTCTCTCTCTCAGTCCGCCTATTCATCTGTGTGTGTGTGTGTGTGTGTGTGTGTGTGTGTGTGTGTGTGTGTGTGTGTGTGTGTGTGTGTGCATAAACAGCGAGCTATACTATACGTACATCCATAAGGTCACTCTCACTGCCCAGCTGATCCCTTGCTGAAACTTTTTGCATACCGAGACGGCTTAACTTACACTCAACAATACGATCTCTCTCTCTCTCTCTCTCTCTCTCTCTCGATATGACACAGACAGCCGTGGAATCATGTATCACGCCGCACTGCATATAAATTCACTGATAACATGTAACTAGCAATAAAAAGTAATGATAATAATAATGTTACATATGACGAATAAATATATTAACAAAATAAAGCAACACACACACACACACACACACACACACACACACACACACACGAACATAAACAGGAGCAGATGGTGAAGATATAACGATTCAAAGAGGAACTGGTGGCTGTAGGAGTGGAGAGGATAGGATGCCCAAGGATGACGGAGGAGGAGGAGGAGGAGGAGGAGGAGGAAGAGGAGGAGGAGGACGAAGGGGGTGACGGAGTGTTTTCTTGTGAGTTCATGCTACAGCGCCAGGGTCAAGCTGAAGGATCCTCGAGGGTAGAGTCCTGCTGAGCGTGGAGTCCTTGGCGTGGTCATGTGCTGTACGATGCGTTGCGTAGTAGTGGTGAGGGGAAGACGCGAACACTACTTACCAGGTATAGTGAGTGTGTGTGTGTGTGTGTGTGTGTGTGTGTGTGTGTGTGTGTGTGTGTGTGTGTGCAGCTAGAACACACAGATATACAACTTTTTTCTTTGAACTAAATAATAACTAACAACAACGAGAAACAATAACAATAATAATAATAATAATAATAATAATAATAAAAGGGTGACAGAAATAATAAATACAAACTGAAAACAAAGCAAGGAAAATGAAACAACGAGAAACAACAATAATAATAATAATAATAATAATAATAATAATAATAATAATAATAATAAAAGGGTGACAAATAACAAATACTAACAAAAAACAAAACAAAGAAAATGAAAAGGAAACATAATACCCGGAAGTGACGTTTTTACAATGAGGAAAAAACGTAATAACATCTACGTGTATAATTAAATTTCCTGAAAAGCGACACAGACCAATTTAGTTTATGAGGGATCTTGAAGCTACCCGCTCATCAAAACTGGAACGCGGAGGAGTGTGCGGCGGCTGTTCCGGAGCTAACCAGTGAAAGGAGCAAAGAAAGTGAAAATTGTTGACTCCGTTTACATTTTGGACTTGCCAGAGACACGAGAAAAGAGAAAGTGTAGGTATGAAGTGTCACGTTCAGGAGGGCACCGGGCGGGGTTGGGGCACTAATTAGGACCCTATTCTCAGCCATTTCGGGGCCTACACACCCACATTTGATAAGGCTTTCATGGAGGTTGTTGTGGGTATTTCCATGGGTAGTTTTACGAGCCCAGTGATAATGGTTTGACTAGGCTCCTGCACCATGAACATCAAAAACTTTGTGGCCTCTGAAATTTTTTGTTTTGAAAGCCCAAAGGGTCTGAGAATATGGGTTAAGTTATCGAGATGGCTCAGGATGGGCAGCAAGTGCTGTGGGGCATTTTGGGAGGATGGGGAGTGCTGTGGGGCATTTTCGGGAGGATGGGAAGTGCTGTGGGGCATTTTCAGTAGGATGGGAAGTACTGTGGGGCATTTTCAGTAGGATGGGGAGTGCTGTGGTGCATTTTCGGGAGGGTGAGGAGTGTTGTGGGTCATTTTCAGTAGGATGGGGAGTGCTGTGGGGCATTTTCGGGAGGATGGGGAGTGCTGTGGGGCATTTTCGGGAGGATGTGGAGTGCTGTGGGGCATTTTCGGGAGGATGGGGAGTGCTGTGGGGCATTTTCGGGAGGATGGGGAGTGCTGTGGGGCATTTTCGGGAGGATGGGGAGTGCTGTGGGGCATTTTCAGTAGGGTAAGGTGCTGTGGGGCATTTTCAGTAGGATGGGAAGTACTGTGGGGCATTTTCAGGAGGATGGGAAGTGCTGTGGGGCATTTTCAGGAGGATGGGAAGTGCTGTGGGGCATTTTCAGTAGGATGGGGAGTGCTGTGGGGCATTTTCAGGAGGATGGGGAGTGCTGTGGGGCATTTTCGGGAGGATGGGGAGTGCTGTGGGGCATTTTCGGGAGGATGGGAGTGCTGGGGCATTTTCAGGATGGGGAGTGCTGTGGGGCATTTCAGTAAGATGGGAGGCTGGGGCAATTTCAGTAGGATGGGGAGTGCTGTGGGGCATTTTCAGGAGGATGGGAAGTGCTGTGGGGCATTTTCAGTAGGATGGGGAGTGCTGTGGGGCATTTTCAGTAGGATGGGAAGTGCTGTGGGGCATTTTCAGTAGGATGGGGAGTGCTGTGGGGCATTTTCGGGAGGATGGGGAGTGCTGTGGGGCATTTTCAGTAGGATGGGGAGTGCTGTGGGGCATTTTCAGGAGGATGGGGAGTGCTGTGGGTCATTTTCAGTAGGATGGGGAGTGCTGTGGGTCATTTTCAGTAGGATGGGGAGTGCTGTGGGGCATTTTCAGTAGGATGGGGAGTGCTGTGGGGCATTTTCAGGAGGATGGGAAGTGCTGTGGGGCATTTTCAGTAGGATGGGAAGTGCTGTGGGGCATTTTCAGTAGGATGGGAAGTGCTGTGGGGCATTTTCAGGAGGATGGGAGTGCTGTGGGGCATTTTCAGGAGGATGGGAAGTTCTGTGGGGCATTTTCAGTAGGATGGGGAGTGCTGTGGTGCATTTTCGGGAGGGTGAGGAGTGTTGTGGGTCATTTTCAGTAGGATGGGGAGTGCTGTGGGGCATTTTCGGGAGGGTGAGGAGTGCTGTGGGGCATTTTCAGTAGGATGGGGAGTGCTGTGGGGCATTTTCAGTAGGATGGGGAGTGCTGTGGGGCATTTTCGGGAGGGTGAGGAGTGCTGTGGGGCACTTTCGGGAGGATGAGTGCTGGGGCATTTTCGGGAGGATGGGAGTGCTGTGGGTCATTTTCAGGGGATGGGGAGTGCTGTGGGCATTTCAGGAGGGTGAGGAGTGGTGTGGGGCATTTTCGGGAGGATGTGGAGTGCTGTGGGCATTTTCAGGAGGATGTGTAGTGCTGTGGGGCATTTTCAGGAGGATGGGAAGTGCTGTGGGGCATTTTCAGGAGGATGGGAAGTGCTGTGGGGCATTTTCAGGAGGATGGGAAGTGCTGTGGGGCATTTTCGGGAGGATGGGAAGTGCTGTGGGGCATTTTCAGGAGGATGGGGAGTGCTGTGGGGCATTTTCGGGAGGATGGGGAGTGCTGTGGGGCATTTTCGGGAGGATGGGGAGTGCTGTGGGGCATTTTCGGGAGGATGGGGAGTGCTGTGGGGCATTTTCGGGAGGAGGGGGAGTGCTGGGGCATTTCGGTGAAGGATGGGGAGTGCTGTGGGGCATTTTGGGAGGATGAGGGTGTTTAGGAACAGGAGTTTGTGGGGGAGGGAGTGCTGGGGCATTTTCAGGATGGGGAGTGCTGTGGGATGGTGAATGCCGAGGATGGGAGTGCTGTGGGGCATTTTCGGGAGGATGGGGAGTGCTGTGGGGAACAGGAGGGAGTTTGTGAGGGGAGGGAAGTGCTGTGGGGCATTTTCAGGATGGGGTGTGCTGTGGGATGGTGAATGCCGAGGGGCGGGGTGTACTGTGGGGTGAGGGTGTTTAGGAACGGGGAGTTTGTGAGGGGAGGGAAGTGCTGTGGGATGGTGAATGCCGAGGGGCGGGGTGTACTGTGGGGTGAGGGTGTTTAGGAACGGGGAGTTTGTGAGGGGAGGGAAGTGCTGTGGGATGGTGAATGCCGAGGGGCGGGGTGTACTGTGGGGTGAGGGTGTTTAGGAACGGGGAGTTTGTGAGGGGAGGGAAGTGCTGTGGGATGGTGAATGCCGAGGGGCGGGGTGTACTGTGGGGTGAGGGTGTTTAGGAACGGGGAGTTTGTGAGGGGAGGGAAGTGCTGTGGGGCATTTTCGGCAGGATGTTGCGGGGTTGCTGGGAACAGTAGCAGAAAGGACCACGTCGCGTCCTCCTGCTCTCACCTTTAAAACGGCCCGGCCCTCACGCACCCGCCCCCCGAGCCCCGCCCCCCGTCGCCGCCTACAGACACCGCCCCCAGACCGCTGCCTCCAGACATCCTTCTAGTTGCCAAAACTCCCGCAGCAGCCTCCAGTTGACTGACCTCCACGCATACGGCTCGGAAGGAGTGTTCGTGGGGCATTGCCATCCATACCAACGATAGTCCCTGGATCCTCGGCTCTAAATCCTCGTCTTCGGAAAACTCCCAAACTTGCAGCCTTCAGAGTCCACACCAGCGTCCTGACAACTACTGGCCCCGGGCGAGGCGGACGGCGCTGCACTTCTGTTTCCAGGCAGGGTTTTTTTCTGTGCATCTCCATCTGTTCTGCGTTACCGGGACTAAATCAGGTTCGGCAGGTGTGTCCTTGGGGGAATAACAACAAAAAGCTCACTGCTATACGAGGCTTGGGAAGTTCTGTTATCCTGCACTTCAGCTGCTAACAAATGATCACGCCAACTTTTTTTTTTTTTTTTTTTTTTTTACGGTAAAGGAAACAGTCTTAATATGAAGCTATGAAGTTGACAGTGTTTGTATGACGGCTGTTGTTTACTCATTACGTGTCTGCTCGCTCGCTCCCATTGATATGTTTCTCTTATAATGATCTGCTAAAAGTTGTGACCTCAAGCGTGTGCCTCGACCTTGCCACAGTGAGGGCGAGCTTCAAGGGCGAGCTCCACCCTCCCATGACCCACTCAGCCACCCGAGCGCCGCGGGGGGAAGCGGTGTGGTGTCAGGGGCCGGATGTGGCGTAGTGGTGTGGTGGGTGTGATGTGAAGGGGTGGGTGAATGGGTGGAGCCGTGTGGTGTGTGGCAGGGTGGGAGAAGTCAGTGTGGCGTCAAGATATGGTGGAGTGACTTGATGAAGGGAGCGGAGTAACGTGAGGGGAGAGAGGGGGCGGGGTGAAGTGGGGAGGGGGAAGGGTGATGTGGTTGGTAGGTGCTGGATGGGGGTTAGAGTGGGGTTAGGACAGGGTGGTGTGGTGTGGTGTGGTGTGAGGGAAGTATGGTAGGAAGGAAGGGTGAGCGTGGAGGGATGCAGGAAGGCGGTAGTGTATGTAGTGAGGGTATCGGGGTATGTGATGTGAGGGGAATGATTAAGTAGTGTGAGAGGAGAGTAGTGTGGCATGCAAGAAGAGGCGGTGTGGTATGAGGGAGTAGAGGCGATGTGATGTGGATGTGAGGGGAAAAGAATAGTGTGGCATGAGAGGTGAGGGAAAAGAGTAGAGTGGTATGGAAGAAGTGAGGGAAAAGAATAGTGTGGCATGGAAGAAGTGAGGGAAAAGAATAGTGTGGCATAAGAAAAGAGAAATAAAAAAATAGTGAGGTATGAGAAGAAGTGGTGTGATGGGAGGGAAAAGAGTAGTGTGGTATGGGATAAGAGAAGTAAAAGAATAGTGAGGTATGAGAAGTGGTGTGATGGGAGGGAAAAAGATTAGTGTGGTATGGGATAAGAGAAGTAAAAGAATAGTGTGGTATGAGAAGTGGTGTGATGGGAGGGAAAAAGATTAGTGTGGTGTGAGAGAAGAGACGAGAAAGTGTGAGGGGAAGGAAGGTATAAAAGGTGTTTGTTATGCGTTATGGGAGAAGTGTGGTATGACGATCGAGGAACTGGACGTCTGGGTATGCAGTTGGAAGCGTGGCAATGTGTGTGCGTGGGGGGGGGCATGTTCTGAGTGGCATGAGAGGTGGAGGATGACAGTGGGGCGCGGAGGGTGGAGGGGTAAAGTGGCGGCAGTGCACTTGACAGATGGTGTGGAGTTACGTTAGGCTGGGGAGGAGGGGAGATGTGGAGTGGTGTATAGTAGTGTGGATGGAGAGGGGTGGGGGTGGTGGAGGTGGTGTAGAAAGGAGTGGAGCAAGGGGGTGTGGATAGTGACTAAAGGGATACATGGAACAGGGAAGAAGTGGAAGAATGGGAAAGAAGAGATGGAGGGGATGAATGTGGAAAATATAACAAAATGAGGAAGCAAATAGTAATGGGAGTGGAGGTGATGTGGAATGGAGTGGATAGTGGGGAAATGCACAGAACAGGGAAGAAGTGGAATAACAGGAAAGAAAGAGGAGATGGAATGGATGGATGAATGGGAGAAGTAAAACAAATGAAGGAAATAAATAATGGGGGGGGGGGGGAGGTGATGGAGAGAGAGAGAGAGAGAGAGAGAGAGAGAGAGAGAGAGAGAGAGAGAGAGAGAGAGAGAGAGAGAGAGAGAGAGAGAGAGAGAGAGAGAGAGAGAGAGAGAGAGAGAGAGAGAGAGAGAGAGAGAGAGAGAGAGAGAGAGGAAGAACATTAACTAGGGAAGAAATGGGAGTATAGAGCATAGAAAGTAGAGATTGAAGGGGCGAATGGGGAGAGAGAAGAACTGAGGAAGGGAGTGCGTAATGGAGGGTGGTGGAGGTGGTGTGGAATGGTGTGTGGATAGAATGGAATGGATAGTGGATAGAACATTAACTAGGGAAGAAATGGGAGTATAGAGTATAGAAAGTAGAGATTGAAGGGGCGAATGGGGGAGAGATGAAGCATCGAGGAAGGAAATAGGTAATGATGTGGAATGGTGTGTGGATAGAATGGAATGGATAGTGGATAGAACATTAACCAGGGAAGAAATGAAAGAATAGAATATAGAAAGAAGAGACTGAAGGGATGAATGGGGAGAGATTAAGCATTGAGGAAGGAAATAGGTAATAATGTGGAATGGTGTGTGGATAAAATGGAATGGATAGTGGATAGAACATTAACTAGGGAAGAAATGGAAATATAGAACATAGAAAGTAGAGATTGAAGGGATGAATGGGGGAGATATGAAGCATTGAGGAAGGGAATGGGTAGTGGGTGTGTGAATAGGGAGCTCGTGTGACGCGGTGCATGGGTGGAGGGGAGTGGAACAGGGAGGTGGAGCGTGGCATGACAGGCTCTGCAGGATGTGAGGGGAATGAAAATCCTGGGTCAAGTTTCCACAGGGGTAAGGGGGTGGAGGGGGGGGGGAGAGGGAGGTGAATGTAAACAACCTCCCCGGACTGACCCGCGATGACGTCAGAGGTAAACAAATGAATATCCTGGTGGTGGATTATGTGGTGGTGGTGGTGGTGGTGGTGGTGACCCTCTCCCTCCCTTGGCCCTCCACCTCCCTCCACTCCTAACCACTCCAACTCCACCCATCACATTCCCACTACAGCCAAATGAATCCAAATAAGTCCTCCACTACTTAATTTTCCTCTACCCATCCCACTCCAACTCCACTCCTGTCCTACTAAATCCTATATAACACACTCTCCCTCTCTTTACCCTCCACTCCTAACCACTCCAACTCCACCCAGCACATTCCCACTACAGCCAAATGAATCCAAATAAGTCCTTCACTGCTTACTCTTCCTCTACCCATCCCATTCCAACTCCACTCCTGTCCTACTTCCTCCTATATAACACCCTCCATCAGTTTTCCTCCATTCCTTTATCTTCACACTCAACTACTCCACTTCTCCCTCACCCTTCCCTTCTCATCCATCCTTCATCTCTTCCCACTCCTACTCCCATAAGGACTCCCAAAATAACACTCCCCCTAAACCTTGACTGATCCTTCCCTCTGCGTCTCTCACTCTCCTCCCCCTCAACGCACTATTACCACAGAGTTCTCACCCACTTTTCATAACGCACCCATTACTCAGCGCACTATTCACACCCTGACCCCCTCGCTCTGTCACCATGATACACAAGGATATATAGAATGAGTCTGCGAGATGCCAGTCGGGTTATATATATACACGCCAGGGAGCTCTTGAAAACCAGTTATTTAACCTCCTGTCATCCTCCTCCTCCTCCTCGTCCATAAATTAATCTAACCTCGGACTGGGATCTTTTTTTATTTTTATTTAATCGTGTTCGCACTAACCACACTGATGCTACTGCTGCTGTTATTAGGTTTGATGCACTAAGTCTTGTAAGCCACCATCCTATTTGTTTTCCTTTATCCCTATTTGCAATCCAGTTTGTTTTTGTCGATATTCTTTTATTCTTTCTTTAACTTGTATCCGTTGCTGACTTGTCCTTTTTTTTCAGTTACAATCACACAGCTAGTTAGGTTTGATGCCCTTGTCAACCTCCCTATTTGTAATCCAGTTTGTTTTTGTCGATATTTTTTTTCATTAACTTGTATTTTTCTTTAACTTGTATCCGTTGCTGATTTGTCCTTTTTTTTCAGTTACAACCACACAGCTAGTTAGGTTTGATGCACTTGTCAACCTCCCTATTTGTAATCCAGTTTGTTTTTTGTCTATTTCTTATTTGAACTTTTGTATTTCTCTAACTTGTACTTATTGGTGAGTTGAGTGTGGTATCAATCTTGCTACCACACTGCTAGTTACGTTTGATGCACTTCACAACCATCCTATTGGCACTCCAGTTTGTTTTTGTCCATATCTTACTTGAACTTTTGTATTTCTCTGATTTGTATCCATTGCTAAGCTGAGTTGTCTTTTATCAGTGTTACAACCTCACTAACCACCGCTACTAGGTTTGATTCACTTATCCACCAGTATTTCAGTTTGTCTTATCTATATCCTATTTGAACTTTTGTATTTCTCTGACTTGTATCCATTGCTAAGTTGAGTTGTCTTTTATCAGTGTTACAACCTCACTAACTGCTGCTACAAGGTTTGATTCACCTATCCATCACCCTATCTGTACTTCCGTTTGTCTTATCTATATCCTACTTGAACCTGTATTTCTCTAACTTGTATCCACCGCTAAGTTGAGGAGCCCTTGATCAGTGTTACAACCTTACTAAGTGTTGCTGCTAGGTTTGGTGTACGTATCTATCACTCTATTATCTATTTGAAAGTCAGCTTGTTTTATCTATACATGTATCTTATTTGAACTTGTACAGCAAAGGAGACAGCAAAAAAAAAAAAAAAAAAAAAACCAGGCCCACTACTTGCTGCTCCTGAACTTGTATCCATCGCTAAGTTGTTGAGCCCTTTATCAGTGTTACCACCTCACTGTTAGTCAGGTTTGGTGTACTTACTCATAACCTTATTTGTAGACTAGTTTATTTCGTCTATATCCCCTTTTTTTGACATGCATGTATTTGTCTTGTATCCGTTATTAAGTCCTTTTATCAGTGTTATCTTTGTTTACCCTTTATCAAAATACCTTGGTGGTGGTGGTGGAGGCGGTGGTGGTGGTGACCCTCTCCCTCTCCTGGCCCTCCACCTCACTCCATTTCTAACCTACTGAATCTACAATAATCAAATAACATAATCCTCCCTTTCACAACCTTTAGCTTCCATGATCCCTGCCTTACTTTTGCCCCTTACTCACTACCTCAGTCCCTCCTCCGCCCACCTCGGCACCCACGCACTGTTTGGAGAGGCTACAGACGGGCATGTACTCGACACTCTCTCTCCTTCTGATTCTCTTTCTCAACATGTTCTAAGACGCTATTTCCTTCCCCTTAACCCCTCATACCTCATACCTCATTCTCTCTCTCTCTCTCATCCAGGTGTGACGTGCCCTTCCCTCACACCTGCTCGTCCTTGTCCACCCTCCCATCCTCCCATCACCGTTAATATTCTCAGCAAACACTCCTCCACCCGCACCCTCCATCCCTACCCCACTTACATCACCCTCCTCTCCCCCCTCACCCCCTCAAACGGCAGAACAACAGTGCCCGTATCTCACCCCATCACCCCACGCGACCCGACCCCTTCACTGCAACTCCACCCTCGCCCCTTTCCTCACCCTGCTCCTTTGTCCCCGGCGCCAGTAAGGAGGAGGCAGGGTCGAGGGAAGGTAGAACGGTGCATATATGGAGGAGATGGAAGACCTGAGTGGGGAAGGTCGGTAATGTGGGTGAGTGTGTAGAGAAGAAGAGGAGAGAAATGGGGATATAGTCAAAGGAAGAGGGAGTTTAAGACCACAATAACCAAGCCAGGAGTGTGTAGAGACGAAGGAGTGTAGATATGGTAGAGACGGGAGATGGAAAAGTCAATAAAGAAGGGGAATGTGAAGAAAAGGAAGAGGAAATAAATGGGGAAATAGGCAATGGAAGAGGGGGTTTAAGACCACAATAACCAAGCCAGGAGTGTGTAGAGACGAACGGGTGTAGATATGGAAGAGACGGGAGAGAGAAAGGTCAATAAAGAACGGGAATGTGAAGAGAAGGAAGAGGAAATAAATGGGGAAATAGGCAATGGAAGAGGGAGTTTAAGACCACAATAACCAAGCCAGGAGTGTGTAGAGACGAAGGAGTGTAGATATGGAAGAGACGGGAGAGAGAAAGGTCAATGAAGAACGGGAATGTGAAGAGAAGGAAGAGGAAATAAATGGGGAAATAGGCAATGGAAGAGGGAGTTTAAGACCACAATAACCAAGCCAGGAGTGTGTTGAGACGAAGGAGTGTAGATATGGAGGAGACGGGAGATGGACAGGTCGATAAAGCAGGTGTAGAACAGGAAGAGGAATGAAAATGGAAGAAATATGAAGAAGAGGATGTTTAAAAGATGACCATATTAACTGTAGAGGAAGAGAAGTGTAAAAGGAGAAGACATGAGAGAGAGAAAGATAGGTAAAATAGGTGAATGTGTGGAGAAGGAAAAGAAAAGAAACGGGAAAACTGAGAGGTAGAGGATGTTTAAAAGATGACCATATTAACTGTAGAGGAAGAGAAGTGTTTAAGGAGAAGACATGAGAGAGAGAAAGGTTGATAAAATAGGTGAATGTGTGAAGGAAAAGGAAAGAAACGGGAAAACTGAGAGGTAGAGGATGTTTAAAGGATGACCATATTAACTGTAGAGGAAGAAAAGTGTTTGAGGAGAAGACACGAGAGAGAGAAAGGTTGATAAAATAGGTGAATGTGTGGAGAAGGAAGAGGAAAGAAACGGGAAAACTAAGAGGTAGAGGATGTTTAAAGAATGACCATATTAACTGTAGAGGAAGAGAGGGGTATAAGGAGGAGACATGAGAGAGAAAGACAGGTAAAGCAGGTGAATGTGTGAAGGAAGAGGAAAGAAACGGGAAAAAAACTGCAGAACTAAAAAGTAGAGGATGTTTTAAAGGATGACCATATTTGTAAAGGCGAGGGAGTGTATATAGAGACATAAAGAGGGGAGATAGGCAATGCAGGAATACAAAATGAATACAAAAAAAAGAGGAAAGAAACGGGGAAAAGGAAGAGGCTGTTTATATAAGAGATGACCACGTTAAAATTCTGTCCTATTCAGAAGTGTGTGTAGAGGCAGAGTGTATATAGAGAGACATAAGAGAGGGGGAGATAGGCAATGCAGGACCTCATGAATAAAAAAAATTAAAAAAAGAGGAAAGAAACGGGTAAAAAGGAAGAGGTTGTTTATATAAGAGATGACCACGTTAAAATTCTGTCCTATTCAGAAATGTGTGTAGAGGCAGAGTGTATATAAAGAGACATAAGAGAGGGGGAGATAGGCAATGCAGGACCTCATGATGAAGAAAAAAAAGAGGAAAGAAACAGGAAAAAGGAAGAGGCTGTTTATATAAGAGATGACCACGTTAAAATTGTGTCCTATTCAGAAGTGTGTGTAGAGGCAGAGCGTATATAGAGAGACATAAAGAGGGGGAGATAGGCAATGCAGGACCTCATAAAAAAAAAAGAGGAAAGAAACGGGGAAAAGGAAGAGGCTGTTTATATAAGAGATGACCACGTTAAAATTGTGTCCTATTCAGAAGTGTGCGTAGAGGCAGAGTGTATATAGAGAGACATAAAGAGGGGGAGATAGGCAATGCAGGACCTCATGAATAAAAAAAAATAAAAAAAGAGGAAAGAAACAGGTAAAAGGAAGAGGTTGTTTATATAAGAGATGACCACGTTAAAATTCTGTCCTATTCAGAAGTGTGTGTAGAGGCAGAGTGTATATAGAGAGACATAAAGAGGGGGAGATAGGCAATGCAGGACCTCATGAATAAAGAGAGGAAAGAAACGGGGAAAAGGAAGAGGTTATTCATATAAGAGATGACCACGTTAAAATTCTGTCCTATTCAGAAATGTGTGTAGAGGCAGAGTGTATATAAAGAGACATAAGAGAGGGGGAGATAGGCAATGCAGGACCTCATGATGAAGAAAAAAAAGAGGAAAGAAACAGGAAAAAGGAAGAGGTTGTTTATATAAGAGATGACCACGTTAAAATTCTGTCCTATTCAGAAGTGTGTGTAGAGGCAGAGTGTATATAGAGACACAAAGAGGGGAGATAGGCAATGCAGGACCTCATGAATAAAGAGAGGAAAGAAACGGGGAAAAGGAAGAGGCTGTTTATATAAGAGATGACCACTTTAAAATTGTGTCTTATTCAGAAGTGTGTGTAGAGGCAGAGTGTATATAGAGAGACACAAAGAGGGGGAGATACATAATGCAGGACCTCATGAATACAAAAGGAAGAGGAAAGAAATGAGGAGAAAGAGGAAGAGGATGTTTAAGAGATGAGCACACCGCTGTCCCAACCAAAAGGGCGTAGAGGCGAAGGAGTGTAGATAGGAGAGACAAGTGAGGTAAGGATGGATAATTCACGACTTCATGAATACAAAAAGGAAGGGGAAAGAAACGGGGAGAAGGAAGAAGGAAGAGGAAGGAAACGGGGTGAAGGAAGAAGGAAGAGGAAGGAAACGGGGAGAAGGAAGAAGGAAGAGGAAGGAAACGGGGTGAAGGAAGAAGGAAGAGGAAGGAAACGGGGAGAAGGAAGAAGGAAGAGGAAGGAAACGGGGAGAAGGAAGAAGGAAGAGGAAGGAACCGGGGAAAAGGAAGAAGAGGATGCTAAATGGTTGACCACATGATGTTTTTTTTTTGTCCTAACCAGAAGGATGCAGAGGCGAAGGAGTGGTCTATGCGGGAAAAAAATGAGAGGGAAAGACAGGTGAAGGAAATCAGTGTGTAGAAAAGGGAGAGGAAATAAACGGGGAGAAGGAAAGGTAGAGGATGTTGAAGGAATGGCCGCACCTATCTTTAAACCAGGATGTAGAGGCGAAGTGCATATGGAAGAGACAGAGAGGGAAAGAAAAGTAAAGCAGGACCTAATGTGAAGAAGGAAAAGAGGAGAATGGCATGGATGGGGATGGATGGGAAAGGCAAGAAGGGGAGGGGGAAAGAAGGGGTAAGACATAAAGGAAGGATAATGGCATGGATGGGGGTGGATAGAAGAGGTAAAAGAAGGGAAAGGTGGGGAAAGGGAAGAGTATAAGAGGAGAATGGGGATGGATGGGAAAAAAAAATAGGAAAGGAATTGAAGCTAAAATAAGGGGAGGAGAAAGGCATAGAAGTGGATGGAAGGGCAAAGGTAGGAAAGGAAGAGGAGAGGAAGGGGAAGGAGATGAGAGGAAGAGAACATGATGAATGAGAAAGGCATAGAAGTGGATGGATGGGAAAGGTAGGAAAGGAAGAGGAGAGGAAGGGGAAGGACATGAGAGGAAGAGAACATGATGAATGAGAAAGGCATAGAAGTGGATGGGTGGGAAAGGTAGGAAAGGAAGAGGAGAGGAAGGGGAAGGACATGAGAGGAAGAGAACATGATGAATGAGAAAGGCATAGAAGTGGATGGATGGGAAAGGTAGGAAAGGAAGAGGAGAGGAAGGGGAAGGACATGAGAGGAATGATGAATGATGAATGAGAAAGGTTATGCATGGGAGGTGGAAGGAAGAGAATGTTAAATAAGGAATGACCACACCTTTGTCCTAACCAGAAGGATGTAGGGGCGAAGGAGGATATTAGGAAAAACCATGAAAGGGAAGGACAGGTAATGCAGGAGCTCGTGAATAGAAAATGAAGACGTGGAGATAGAAAACATGAATAGAAGAAAAAGAAGAAAGGGAAAGACTCAGAAGATGTTTAAAGAATACCTCCAACTTTATCTAAACCAGGGGGGGAGCAAAGGTGAAGAAAGAGGAATGCATATGGAGAGAGGGAAAAAAAAGAGGGAAACCATGAATAAAATAAAAGGAAGATGTGGAGATAGAAGACATGAATAGAAGAAAAAGACGAAAAAGAAAGACTCAGAAAAAGATGTTTAAGGAATAACTCTACTTTATCTAAACCAGAGGGGAGCAGAGGTGAAGAAAGAGGAATACATATGGGGGAGAGAGAGAGAGAGAGAGAGAGAGAGAGAGAGAGAGAGAGAGAGAGAGAGAGAGAGAGAGAGAGAGAGAGAGAGAGAGAGAGAGAGAGAGAGAGAGAGAGAGAGAGAGAGAGAGAGAGAGAGAGAGAGAGAGAGAGAGAGAGAGAGAGAGACCATGAATAAAAGAAAGAGAGAAGGGAAAGAAACAAGAACTCAGAAGAGGAGGATGTCCAGGGGATAAAACTACCCCTTCACTTAAACCAGAGGGGAATAGAGGCAAAGTTATTTATTTTCTTTCCGTTATTTTTTTTCTTCTGTTCGTTTGCATTTTTCCATTTTTCTTTTTTGTCTGATAACGTTATTTTATTATTGTTTTTTTCTCTTCCATCTTTTTTTTTTGTACTTAGCTCAATGTCATATCTTTCTGATTGAGGGGAAGGAATACGGAGAGGAAAAATAGAGGGAACCTAAATATGAAAAAAAATGAAAGGATGGGAAAAAAGCAAGAACTTGAGGATGTTTAAAGGCTGACCACATTTGTCCTAACCAGAGGGGAAATGGAGGCGAAGTAAGGGGAAGGCATAAGAAGAGGAAAAATAGAGGGAACCCAAATATAAAAAAGGATGAAAGGATGGGAAAAAACAAGAACTTGAGGATGTTTAAAGGCTGACCACATTTGTCAAACCAGAGGGGAAATGGAGGCGAAGTAAGGGGAAGGCATAAGAGGAAAAATAGAGGGAACCTAAATATGAAAAAAAATGAAAGGATGGGAAAAAAGCAAGAACTTGAGGATGTTTAAAGGCTGACCACATTTGTCCTAACCAGAGGGGAAATGGAGGCGAAGTAAGGGGAAGGCATAAGAAGAGGAAAAATAGAGGGAACCTAAATATGAAAAAAAATGAAAGGACGGGAAAAAAACAAGAACTTTGAGGATGTTTAAAGGCTGACCACATTTGTCCAAACCAGAGGGGAAATGGAGGCGAAGTAAGGGGAAGGCATAAGAAGAGGAAAAATAGAGGGAACCCAAATATAAAAAAGGATGAAAGGATGGGAAAAAAACAAGAACTTAGAGGATGTTTAAAGGCTGACCACATTTGTCCAAACCAGAGGGGAATGGAGGCGAAGAAGGAAGAATGCATAAGAAGAAAAAAATAGAGGGAACCCTTGTATAAAAAAAAAGGAGGGAGGGGGAAGAAACAAGGACTTAGAGGATGTTTAAAGGCTGACCACATTTGTCCTAACCAGAGGGGAATGGAGGCGAAGAAGGAAGAATGCATAAGAAGAAAAAAAATGAGAGGGAACCCAAGTAATAAAAAAGGAAGGAAGGGAGGGGAAAGAAACAGAAAGGACACATAAAAAGATGATGTTTGGGGGATAAAACTGTTTCTTTATGTAGAGAGGAATAGAGGTAGAGTGGAAGAAATACATAGATGAAAAAAAATACAGAGAGGGTTCAAAGGGAGGAAAGGAGGGGAAAGAAACAGAATGGACACAAAAAAAGATGATGTTTGGGGGATAAAAATGCTTCTTTATGTAGAGAGGAATAGAGGTAAAGAAGAAGAAATGCATAGAGGAAAAAAAATACAGAGAGGGTTCAAAGGGAGGAAAGGAGGGGAAAGAAACAGAAAAGACACATAAAAAGATGATGTTTGGGGAATAAAAATGCTTCTTTATGTAGAGAGGAATAGAGGTAAAGAAGAAGAAATGCATAGAGGAAAAAAAATACAGAGAGGGAACCCAAGTATATAAAAAGGGAGGAAAGGAGGGGAAAGAAACAGAATGGACACAAAAAAAGATGATGTTTGGGGGATAAAACTGTTTCTTTATGTAGAGAGGAATAGAGGTAGAGTGGAAGAAATGCATAGACAGAGGAAAAAAATATAGAGAGGGAACCCAAGTATATAAAAAAGGAAGGAAAGGAGGGGAAAGAAACAGAAAGGACACATAAAAAAGATGATGTTTGGGGGATAAAACTGTTTCTTTATGTAGAGAGGAATAGAGGTAGAGTGGAAGAAATACATAGAGGAAAAAAAATACAGAGAGGGTTCAAAGGGAGGAAAGGAGGGGAAAGAAACATAATGGACACAAAAAAAGATGATGTTTGGGGGATAAAAATGCTTCTTTATGTAGAGAGGAATAGAGGTAAAGAAGAAGAAATGCATAGAGGAAAAAAAATACAGAGAGGGAACCCAAGTATAAAAAAAGGAAGGAAGGGAGGGGAAAGAAACAGAAAGGACACATAAAAAGATGATGTTTGGGGGATAAAACTGTTTCTTTATCTAGAGAGGAATAGAGGTAGTGGAAGAAATGCATACAGAGGAAAAAAAAATACAGAGAGGGTTCAAAGGGAGGAAAGGAGGGGAAAGAAACAGAAAGGACACATAAAAAGATGATGTTTGGGGGATAAAACTGTTTCTTTATCTAGAGAGGAATAGAGGTAGTGGAAGAAATACATACAGAGGAAAAAAAATACAGAGAGGGTTCAAAGGGAGGAAAGGAGGGGAAAGAAACAGAAAGGACACATAAAAAGATGATATTTTGGGGATAAAATTGTTTCTTTATGTAGAGAGGAATAGAGGTAGAGTGGAAGAAATGCATTGAGGAAAAACAATAGAGAGAGAACCCATGAATAGAGTAATGGAAAGGGGAAAGAAACAAGGACTTAGAAGAGGGGAATAGAGGCGAAGAAAGAGGAAGGAATGCATAAGGAGGAAAAAAAAAAAATAGAGGGAACCCGAGTATAAAAAAAGGGAGGGAAGGAAGGGGAAAGAAACAGGGAGGACTCAGAGGGAGTTTATTGAGGGATGACTGCTCCTTTGTCCTTACTCGAGGGGCGTGGAGAGGCGGAGGAATGTATATAAGGAGGAGACAAGAGAGGGACGGGAGCCTATCTATAGACACGGAGAGGAAGTGGAGGAGAGAAGGCGGTGGAATGAATAGGAAGGATGTGATGAAAGGGAATGTGTGTGTGGAGGAGACAAGAAAGGGAGGGGGAACAATGTATAGAAAGGGAGAAAGGGAGAGGGAGAAAACGAAGAGTGAGAGGAGGAAAGAAGGCGATGGAATGTATAGGAAGGGAGAGGAAGGAAAGGGGGAGGACTGAGAGGAGGAAATGAAGGAAAGAAGGCGGTGGAATGCATAGGAAGGAAAGGAAGAGAGGAAAAGCAAGGAAGGGAGAGGAAGGAAAGGGGGAGGTAATGGAGGAATGAAGGCGATGAAATGTAAAGGAAGGAAAGGAAGAGAGGGAAAGGAAGGAAAGGAGAGGAGGGAAAGGGGGAGGACTGAGAGGAAGTGAAGGCGATGGAATGCATAGGAAGGAAAAGACATGAGGGAAAGGAAGGAAGTAGGGAGGAAAGGGCGAAGGAATGTATATGGAGGAGACAGGAGAGGGAGAGGAGGGAGAAAGGGAAGAATAAGAGGAGGAAATGAAGGAAAGAAGGCGATGGAATGTATAGAAAGGAAAAGACACGAGGGACAGGAAGGAAGTAGGGAGGAAAGGGCGAAGGAATGTATATGGAGGAGACAGGAGAGGGAGAGAAGGGAGAAAGGGGAGGAATAAGAGGAGGAAATGAAGGAAAGAAGGCGATGGAATGTATAGAAAGGAAAAGACACGAGGGACAGGAAGGAAGTAGGGAGGAAAGGGCGAAGGAATGTATATGGAGGAGACAGGAGAGGGAGAGGAGGGAGAAAGGGAGAGGAAGGAATAAAAAGGGGAGGAAGTGGAGGAAAAGAAGGCAGTGGAATGTACAGGAAATAATAAAAGACGAAAGGGAAAGGAAGGAAGGAAGGAGGAAAGAGGGAACGACTCAAGAGGAGGAAGAGGAAATGGTGGAATGTAGGAATAAGAAGGGAAAGACATGAGACTGATGGAAGGGAAAATTAATGGAAGGAAGAGGGGAAAGAAGAAAGGGGAAGGACTTAAAAGAGGAGGAGGAGGAGGAGGAGGAGGAGGAGGAGGAGGAGGAGGAGGAGGAGAATTCTAGGGGTGGCTACGTTAGGAGAGGAAAGAAAGGGAAAGGTCAAAAGGATAGGAAAGAAAGATGAGGGAAAGGTAAGATAAGGGAAGGGAAAAGGAAGGGGACGGACAGAAGGGGGGAGGACGGGATGGATGATAAGAGGTAATCCATGGGAGGAGAATAGAGGGGAAAGGAGACAAGGAGATGAGAATGGCATGGATGGGGATGGATGGGAGAGGCAGGAAGGGGAGGGGGAATGGAGGGGAAAGGAGACAAGAAGAGGAGAATGGCATGGATGGGTTTGGATGGGAAAGGTAGGAAGGGGAGGGTGAATGGAGGGGAAAGGAGACAAGGAGATGAGAATGGCATGGATGGGGATGGATGGGAGAGGCAGGAAGGGGAGGGGGAATGGAGGGGAAAGGAGACAAGAAGAGGAGAATGGCATGGATGGGTTTGGATGGGAAAGGTAGGAAGGGGTGGGGAAAAGGAGGGGCAAGACAAAAGGAAGGATAACGGCATGGATGAGGATGGATAGAAGAGGTAAAAGAAGGGAAAGGTATAAGAGGAGAATGGGAATGGATGGGAAAGGCAGGAAGGGGAGGGGGAAAGAAGGGGAAACACATAAAGGAAGGGTAATGGTATGGATGGGGATGGATAGGAGAGGTAAAAGAAGGGAAAGGTGGGAAAAGGGAAGGGTATAAGAGGAGAATGGGGATGGATGGGAAAAAAGTTGGAAAGGAAGGGGGAAGTAAAATAAGGGTAGGAGAAAGGCAAGGAAATAGATGGATGGGAAAGGTAGGAAAGGAAGGGGAGAGGAAGGGGAAGGACATGAGTGGAAGAGAACTTGGATTGAAAAGGTTATGCATGGGAGGTGGAAGGAAGGGAAAGGACATAGGGGAGGAGTAGGGGAGACATAAGGAAGACGCAAGGAGAGGAGAAAGAAAGGGGAAGGACATTAGGGGAGGGGAGGAGGATGGGTAAGGTAACGCATGGGAGGGGAAGGGAGGGGAAGGACATATGGGGAGGAGTAAGGGGAGACATAAGGAAGACAAAAGGGGAGGGGAAAGAAAGGGGAAGGACATTAGGGGAAGGGAAATAGGATGGGTAAGGTAATGCATGGAAGGGGAAGGAAAGGGTATGGAAATAGGGAGAGGAGGACGCTTCTTTTAAGGGAAGGAGAGGTTAGCGAGCCCAGCAGTCCTCCCTCCAGTCCTTTGTCCCCAGCCAGAGAGGAATAAAGGCGAAGGATCGTATATGGAGAGGACAAGAGGAGGTGAGGCGAGAAAAGGCGGGGAAGGGGAAAGGGAGGAAAGAAAGGGGAAGGCACAGGAGCAAGAGGAAGTGGATGAAGAATGTAAGAGGGGCGAGTGGAGGAGGGGGGGGGGGGGAGAAAGAGGAAGTGTTTTAAGGAATGGATGAAAACGGGTGGAGAGAGAGGAAGGGAAAGAAAGAGGGAGGTCAGAAGAGGAAGTGTCTGAGGGAATGGATGAAGAGAGGTGGAGGGGAGAGGAAAGAAAGGGGAAGGGCAGGAGAGGAAGAGGAAGTTACTTGAGGAATGGAGGGGAGGAGAAAGAAAAGGAGGACATAAAAGGAAGAGGAAGAGGAAGTGAGGGAAGGGAGAGGAAAGAAAGGGGAAGGCAGAAGAGGAAGAGGAAGTTACTTGAGGAATGGAGGGGAGGAGAAAGAAAAGGAGGACATAAAAGGAAGAGGAAGAGGAAGTGAGGGAAGGGAGAGGAAAGAAAGGGGAAGAGCAGAAGAGGAAGAGGAAGTTACTTGAGGAATGGAGGGGAGGAGAAAGAAAAGGGACATAAAAGGAAGAGGAAGAGGAAGTGAGGGAAGGGAGAGGAAAGAAAGGGGAAGAGCAGAAGAGGAAGAGGAAGTTGAAGTGAGGGAAGGGAGAGGAAAGGAAAGGGAAGGCAGTAGAAGAAGAGGAAGTTGCTTGAGGAATGGAGGGGAGGAGAAAGAAAAAGGGACATAAGAGGAAGAGGAAGTGAGGGAGGGGAGAGGAAAGAAAGGGAGAGGAGAGAAAGTATCTTAAGGAATGAATGAAGAGAGGTGGCCGGGAGGGGCGGGGAGGGGAAAGAGAGAAGAGGAGAAGGAAGTGTGAAGGAATGGATAAAGAGGAGAGGAGAGGAGAGCGTCACCAGTCCAATTGTTTGTATTATAGTTACAAATCGAGCCTTTGAGCAAACGAGGGGAGATGCGGTAACACAGGGAAGAGGGAGGAAGAGGGTAAAGAGGGGCAGAGAGGGTCACCGGTCCAGCTGTCTTTGAGTTATGAAATTGACTCTATTGATCACACCACACAGCTGAGGCCGGATGTCGATGGGCGGCGGGGCGGGGCGGGGCGGGCTGGGTGTGGTGGTGCTTCCTTTCCACCCAAAGAGGCTATTGGCGGCCTGGCCTTGGGTCCGCGTGGCGTCCACCAGGGCTGCCGGCGAGTGTGTGTGTATGTGTGTGTGTGTGTGTGTGTGTGTGAAAGGATAACTCTTCTCTGCACCATTAAGACAAGAGGGAATTTCCTTAAGCAGTTTCATAGTGATGGAGATTCAAGAACACATAATGGTACAAGAATACATAACAACAACAACAACAACAATAATAATAATAATAATAATAATAATAATAATAATAATAATAATAATAATAATAATAATAATAATAATCCGGCGAAACACGAGTAAGAAAGTCGATCACACAAGACAAGCAGCTGCCAAGTTAGTTCAAAGGAGGTATCGATTGCAAAGATGAACACACACACACACACACACACACACACACACACACACACACACACACACACAGGGAAGGAGTGGTCTGTGAGAAGGAGGGTTTTCAAGAGTCATCCCGGCACTGCTTTTGCATGTGGGTCACCAAAACTGAAACTCGAAACAGTGATGGAGCGTTTCAGGCATGGGGGCGAACTGAGCTTGTGTTTACAGGAGGATGCTGAGTCAATAATCCTGCTGGTGGGGGCGGCAAGAGTAGTGGCGTCAAGATGAAATAGTGAGGGAGATAATTTTATTTTACCATGAAAGGAAGCAGCTCAAGGGGCATAAAATAAGGTGTAGAAAATAAAAGCCCGGTAAACGTTGCTCCTAAAAAAGATACGACAAAAAGTAGAGAGTGGCCAAAAGAGAGGTCAATTTCGGGTCAAGAGAATAAGGAAGGGGAAAGGGGAAAAGGAGGTGAATGAAAGATAAGGAAATATAGAGAAGAGGAAGGAGAGGAAAAGTGAGTAGGTATGATATAAAGGAGAGAGAGAGAGAGAGAGAGAGAGAGAGAGAGAGAGAGAGAGAGAGAGAGAGAGAGAGAGAGAGAGAGAGAGAGAGAGAGAGAGAGAGAGAGAGAGAGAGAGAGAGAGAGAGAGAGAGAGAGAGAGAGAGATGGATAGATAGATAATATAAATGTTGGATGCAGGGATAAACTGAGCTTTTGTTTAACAGAAATCGTGTTGGGAAGGTATTTTTTTTTTTTTTTTACAGCAGAGGAGACAATTCAAGGGCGTAAAAAAAAGAAAACAATAATGAAAAAGAAAAAGAGCCCGCTACTTACTGTTCCTTAATAGAGTACAGAGGAGTGGCCAAAAAGAGAGGGAAGTGAAGAGATGAGATAGTGAACTTATAAAAGGAGATATAGATAGATAGATGTAGATAGAGAGGGAGAGAGAGAATAAACCTTGCATGGGGGAATGAACTGAGCTTTTGTTTAATAGAAATAGTGTTAGAGGGGGAGTGTAAAGATGAAATGATTGAAACAGATAGAGACATATAAAGAGAGGGAAGGATAAAATGACAACAGAGCAGGGGTGATCTGAGCTATTGTATAAAGATAAATAGTGTAGATCATAGTGGTTGGAGAGTAAAGATGAATTAGAGAATTTACAAAGGGAGAGGAAAATAGAGAGAAGGATAGAAAGGGGGAAAGAAGAGTAAAAGATGAATTAGAGAACTTACAAAGGGAGTGGAAAATAGAGAGAGGGATAGAAAGGGGGAAAGAAGAGTAAATGATGAATTAGAGAACTTACAAAAGGAGAGGAAAATAGAGAGAAGGATAGAAAGGGGGAAAGAAGAGTAAAAGATGAATTAGAGAACTTACAAAAGGAGAGGAAAATAGAGAGGGATAGAAAGGGGGAAAGAGAAAGTAAAAGATGAATTAGAGAACTTACAAAGGGAGAGGAAAATAGAGAGAGGGATAGAAAGGGGGAAAGAGAAAGTAAAAGATGAATTAGAGAACTTACAAAGGGAGAGGAAAATAGAGAGATATAGAAAGAAGGAAAGACAAAGTAAGAGATAATAAGGCAAGGGTGAACAGAGCTTTGGTTATAGAAATGTTGGAAGGGGAAGAGTAAAGATGAAACAGTGAAATTATAAAAAGGATGAATAGTCAGACATTGATAGATATAGACAAAAATAGAAAAGTGTATGCGAGGGTGAACTGAGCTTGTGTTTACAGAAGAATGCAGTCAATAATCCTGGTGGGGGAGAGAGGAGGAGTGTCGAGATGATAGAATGAAGTTATGAAGGGATAAATAACTAGATAGAAAGACAGAGATCAAGAGAATACAAACGTTGAATGCAGAAGTGAACGGAGCTCTTGTTTATAGAATGTGTTGGTCATCTTGGTGTGTGTGTGTGGGGGGGGGGGGGTAAGGGGGGAGTGTAAAGACGAAATACTGAAATTATACAGGATGAGAAATAGAAAGATAGATATAGAGAGAGAGGGGGGGAGAGAGAATAAGCGTTGCATGTAGGAGTGAACTAAGCTTTTTGTTTAATAGAAATAGTGTTGGAGGGGGAGTGTAAAGCTGAAGTGAACTTATAAAAGGATTGAAATAGCTAGATAAATAGAGGGAGAGACAGAGAAAACGAAACAAAATAGCTAGACAAATAGAGAGAGAGAGAGACAGAGAATATGAAAGAATAAAGCAGGAGTTATCTGAGCTATTGTTTGAAGGAAATAGTGTTAATCATTCCGGTAAGAGGATGAAGATGACTTAGTGAATTTATAAAGAAAGATATAAATAAACAAACAGCGACTGAGGGAAATATAAATAGACAGACAGAGGAGAGAGAGAGAGAGAGAGAGAGAGAGAGAGAGAGAGAGAGAGAGAGAGAGAGAGAGAGAGAGAGAGAGAGAGAGAGAGAGAGAGAGAGATAAATAAACGTTTCAAGCATTGGTAAACTGACCTTTTGTGTATATAAATAGTGAACTTATAAAAGAAAAGATAAAATAAATAGAAAGAATTGTAGCTGAGAGAGAGAGAGAGAGAGAGAGAGAGAGAGAGAGAGAGAGAGAGAGAGAGAGAGAGAGAGAGAGAGACTAAACGTGCCTATGCCCTGTCAAATACCCTCCACCGCCACTCATATCACCCCTATACATCGTGCCATTCAAGGAGGAGGAGGAGGAGGAGGAGGAGGGAGGAAGAGGGGAAGGAGAAGGGACGAGCCATTCTCCTTCCTCAACACTTATCTGACCATGGCGCCAAGACATCCCCCCCCTCCCCCCACCATCCCCAGACACCCCCATCACCAACCCCTCAACCTCCCCCCCACCAACCAGGCAGACACCGGCGGTATTCAGCATAACTCGCATTCTTCGGCCCAGTTGCGCAGTTCGATCTGAGTAGTTTGTAAATTACCGAACGGAACCAAATGCCTCGAAAAATCTTCCTTGTATATTATTATGGCGTTTGGTGTTCATAATTATGTAGAAGGTGACATTTAAGAGAGAGAGAGAGAGAGAGAGAGAGAGAGAGAGAGAGAGAGAGAGAGAGAGAGAGAGAGAGAGAGAGAGAGAGAGAGAGAGAGAGAGAGAGAGAGATAAGAAAGAAACTAAACCTACAGGATGTCTCTCTAGAATCCGGTGTTGAGCTGCGTACAAACCTGATCATTATGAAGAATATAGGCCTACACTAATTTTCTAACGTCTTCAGTATCTACTATGTGGCTACCCTGGCTCTTTAGTTCCATTTTTGGGGACGGATTTAATTAGAAGGGTTGGATTTTCAAGTAGCCATATAACAAACTCGATCATAAGTTATAAAAAAAATCAACAAAACCAACCAACTATGGCTACAAAAACGGGGGGGGAGAGAGAGAGAGAGAGAGAGAGAGAGAGAGAGAGAGAGAGAGAGAGAGAGAGAGAGAGAGAGAGAGAGAGAGAGAGAGAGAGAGAGAGAGAGAGAGAGAGAGAGAGAGAGACAAATCAGCCACATTATTGTTGATGAAAACTATGGATGGGATGGACGGGAAAGGCAGGAAGGGAAGGGGAAGAACATAGAGGGAGGAAAACAGGATGGATGAGAAAGGTAGTGAAGGAAGGGGAAAGGAAGGGGAAGGACATAAAGGGAGAACAGGATAAATGGGAAAGGTAGGAAGGGAAGGGGAAAGAAAGGGGAAGGACATAGAGAGAGGAGAACAGGATGGATGGGAAAGGTAGGAAAGGAAGGGGAAAGGAAGGGGAAGAACATAAGGAGAGGAGAACAGGATAGATGGGAAAGGTAGGAAAGGAAGGGGAAGAACATAAGGGGAGGAGAACAGGATAGATGGGAAAGGTAGGAAAGGAAGGGGAAGAACATAAGGGAAGGAGAACAGGACTATATATACTGATGAACAGAAGAAAAAGAAAACTAAGGGTATAAGGATCGTCACAGGGGAATGATTGCAACAGAAACACGCTGAAGTACAAAAATAAGGTGATCTCTGTTTAGTATTCATTAGCAACTATTTAGCATTTAGTATCTAGCGTTTCGTACATATTTATTTAGTAAATATTTAGTAACTAAGTAGTATTTAGTATCTATTTAGTTTTTAGTGCTAGATTTACGTAACAAAACAAGATGACCCAATTCCTAACACTTCGTTGTCAGCACTGCCTCGCTCACCCCTTCACTATTTCCTCCTGTACCGGACATGCAAGTTGTGGCAGTACTTGCTTGTTCTTTTGTTCGGAGCTGTCATGCATGTTTGTTTTGTTTGGTCTCACTTTGGGTAACTTATAAAAGGGGAGAGGAGGAGGGAGTATGTACGACCCAGGATGGGTTTATTCTTTGTATAATTAATTAAAAGAATATTACTGGACTACTACAAAACTCTGTGAAGGACGAGGTTTGGATGATGATACCGAATGAGAAAAAGATAGATAGAGAGATAAGAGATACAGGATAAACAAATTAATGTTGATAACAGGTACGGGCCCAAAAGAAAAATAATAACAAAGATAATAAAAACAAATGGAAAAGAAATTATAAAATAAATAATTAAGAAAAAGCTGGGAAATTAATAAAAAAAACGTAATAAGCAAGAAAGAAAAGCTGAAAGCGCAAAGATTAGGAAATTAAAATCAGAAGAATTAAAAACAACGGAATTATGAACAAAAACACTATTGTACATTATACAGTGTTTTCTTGGAAAACTTGTTTTACAGAATGGACAAGATGAACTATTGTGAAGGAACATGACTAATCGCAATGCTCATACACACAAAAACTGTAACGCCAAGTCACGTTCACTAAATGTGCAATTCCACTTGAGTTTTAATTTCGTTTTCCAGTTGTTTTAATTTTGTTAAATTTTAATGCGCATATTTCGGCAAAATTTCCAATTCAACTTTAATTAACTTATTTTCTGCACACTTGCTTGAGTGTATACGCACTTACGCAAGAACGCAGAAATACACGCACGCACGCACACAAGCACGCACGAACACGCGCACGCATGCACGAGCACACACACACACACACACACTTCCTGGCACACTGATTATTGTCTATTGCCTGAAATCTGAGTAACATTGATAAAAACAATTGCTCTAATAATAAAGACCACCTTCGTTGATCCCTTTAACCTCCCACAACTCCTCAATCAGACCTCACCGCAAGCTAAGAACCCGCGTCCATTCTCAAACATTGTGTAACACATTTTCCGCATCCCGGCCGGCACGCTCAACGCCCGCCATTCACGGCCGCCCTCCAACATTTACACAGCTGATATTATCTCATCAGTGGCTGAGTCTCCCTTTGTTGCGCGCCTTTCAGTGTGCTCGTCGCCAAGTCACGGCGGGCCACGCTGCTAATCCCCCCCGCCCGTCCACGCACACACCCCGCGCCCTGGTAATACTGGCTAATTTTCCTTTGGTCGGTATGAACACCCTCCACATCAACAACACTGCCACGCGCTGCACCTCAACGCTGTATCACATCTTCTCCCTCCCCCTAAAACCACACACACACACACACACACACACACACACACACACACTCAAATGCTCAAATGCGTTACTCGTGTCCATACTCCCCAACACTAAATGAGAAACAGGCCTACTCACCTTATATAACTCTCTCTCTCTCTCTCTCTCTCAGCTAATGAACCCTGGTATCATTATGCGACAAAGCCATCGCTGCTTCCTTAATGAGTCCACGACGACACCCCGCCCAGCCCTTGTACGTGTGTGTGTGTACGTGTGTGTGTGTGTGTGTGTGTGTGTGTGTGTGTGTGTGTGTGTGTGTGTGTGTGTTTCGAGGAATCATAAGATACTATAATAGTAGGTATGGTACTTCCTTTGAAGTCGTAACTTCCTCTGATAGACTGATAGTTGAGCATTGTTGCAACAGGTGTGTGTCTGTTATCATTACCTACTAATATTATCATTATTCTTATCATGATATCAGAACATCCTGTGCATTTATCAGAGTGTATTTTTTTCTTGTAATTTTTACAATTCATGAGCCTGTATGTCAAAATCACATACATACACACACACACACACACACACACACACACACACACACACACACACACACGGTCATGTAAAATAGGGATTTCCTACGCGTGTCAGGACCCTCCCTCCCTGACGCCCACTCTAAAAGGAGGACGCGAGGGCGGAGGCACACGGAGGGGAGGAAACTAATAGGGAGGACGCGAGCGCTGGCGGCCAGGTGGCCAGGGACGTGCCGGAGGTGCAAGGGCGGGGCGGAGAGGGCGGGGGAGGGCGGGGATGATGGGGCGAGGGAGGGCGGGGTGAAAGGGGAGGGCTGGGCGGGGTGATCTGGTGTAAGGGAGAAGGGACGGATGGAGAAACAAAGTGGAGGGGTAAAGGAACAATGTGGATGGGGTGGTGGATATGGTGAAGGGATAGGAAAGGAGGGGTGTCGAGAAGAGAGCGGGTGGGGGGGCGGGGTGGAGAGGGAGGGATGGAGAAGCAAGGTGGATGAGTAAAGAACAATGTGGAGGGGGTGCACAATATATGGTAAGGGGATAGGGGTGGAGGGATGGGGAAACGCGTGTATGGAGTGGCAGATGTGTAGAAAAGGGGGGGGGGGGGGGATGAATGGATTGGTGTAGGGAGGAAAGGGACACATGAACAAGGCAGGTAAGTAAAAGAACAATGTGGAAGGGGTGGAGGATATAGCAAAGGGATAGACACAGTGGAGTTATGTAGAGAAGAGTATAGATGGATGGGCGGGGCTGAAAAAGGGTGGAGGGAGGGGGTCCTGGGGGGGATGACGGGTGGGTGGGGTGCAGAGTCGGTGAGTTGGCGTTAGAGGGGCGGGGTGGAAAGAGCGGGGTGGAGAGGTTTGGGTGGAATGATGTAAAAAAGAAAGGGAGGAGTGGGATGGAGGAATAAGGTAGAGTAGAAGGACGATTTGGAGGGGATGGCGGAGGCGGTGGAGGGACAAGCGGAGTGGAGTTATGTAGAAGATAGGGGATGGAAGGGCGGGGTGAAGGGTGGAGGGCGGGGGTACAGGGGGGGGGGGAGGGAAGGTACAGAGTGGGTGAGGGGTGGGCGGGGTGTAAGGTGGAGGGAGGGGGTACAGGGTGGGTGAGGGGTGGGCGGGGTGAAGGGTGGAGGGAGGAAGTAAAGGGGGGTGAGGGGTGGGCGGGGTGAAGGGTGGAGGGAGGAAGTAAAAGGGGGTGAGGGAAGGTACAGGAGGGTGAGGGGTGGGCGGGGTGAAGGGTGGAGGGAGGAAGTAAAAGGGGGTGAGGGACGGTACAGGGGGGGTGAGGGGGGCGGGGTGTAGGGTTGGTAAGCTGGACGCACCATTAGCTCCCTGGTCACCCCGATCCTCTAGCTTTAAAAGGAGCACAGTTTGAATAAGAGGGCGTCGCCAGCCAAACACCATATGCACTTCTCTCTCTCTCTCTCTCTCTCTCTCTCTCTCTCTCTCTCTCTCAGTATTAAAACACCTGTTGCTGAGATCTCACGCCTATTACGCCTATTATTACACCTGCCTGATATCACAAACCTGTTCACCATCAGAGTCGCGCAGGTAACTTTGGCAATGACCTTCCCCCCGCCTCCTTCCCTCCCTTCGTGATCCCACTTTCGTTTATTGGTGTGAGGTTGTTGTTCGATGCTTCTTTCTTCTTTCCCTTACTCGTAATTTAGACACACGTGTTACAGACCTCATACCGTCACACACTCGCCAGACTTAATGCCAATACCTAAATGAGTCCTTCCCTTCCTGGCTGATCACTCCTGGCGCTTCTATACACAAACAGACACAAGCTAAAAGGTGTATGACATGTTAGAACAAACTCCCAAAAGCATCACTACTAACCACACCATTAATATCCTGTCCCCACTATGCTTATCAGAGTATGCTACGTGTTATGCATGATATAATCTACTACGTGCTACCTGGCCATTCCAGAGAGATTAGCAGAACGTAAAGAGAGTCAGTGAAGGTTGAACTTGTACTAATCACATTCTTATACTTTAACCATATTCTAAAACATTTTTGATTTTAATTGCCTTTATGTGATCATCCTATTTTGTCTATATTATGGATCAAGTTAATTTCCAGTGTTTATGTTATCCTATCGCCTACACGTGTCCTGACCACCAATGCTATTTCTTGATTTTAATACCCTTTATTATATCATCTATGTTCGTCTGTATTATGGATGAAGTTATTTTTCAGTCTATCACTCTTCTTGTCCATCTCTTTTTGTTCGTCCTCTCTCCTGCTTGTATCCTAACCATTTCCATTTCTTGATTTTAATACCCTTTATTATATCATCTATGTTCGTCTGTATTATGGATGAAGTTATTTTTCAGTCTATCACTCTTCTTGTCCATCTCTTTTTGTTCGTCCTCTCTCCAGCTTCTATCCTAACCATACCATTTCTTGATTTTAATACCCTTTATTATGTCGTCTACGCTTCTCTGTATCATGAACAAACAGATATCTCCCACTATCACATTCTGTCCATCCGGTGTTCTGTCCTACATATGTGGCATTTTTTTTATTGTTTTTAATCCCCCCCCCCCCGCACTTTTCTACTCCTATTCTTCATTCACCCCTTGCCTCAACCCCCCCTCACAGACTTCGCAACCTCCCTTTTCTACTCCTACTTTTATCTGTTTTCTAGGTGTACAAATATATTAGTCATACGTACGACCGGCGCCAGGAACAGGTAACTCATCTCCGCCGCTGCACAACACTCACCTGGAGGGAACAAAAAACGAGACCTTTAGATGGTGGAGCTTCTTGAATGGATGCATGACCTCAAGTGGTATTTATGTTCAGTAGTGTGTGGTGGTGGTGGTGGTGGTGGTGGTAGTGTTGTTGTTGTTGGTGGTGGTGGTGGTGTTGGTGTCAGTGTTGTTGTTGGTGGTGGTGGCGGTGACAGTGTTATGGTTGTTGTTGTTGGTGGTGTAATTGTTGTTTTTGTTTTTGTTGTTGTTGTTGGTAGTGGTGATGAGTGTTGTTTTTGCTGGTGATGACAACAATAATATAAATAACAATACATTCTACTGATGGAAATAATAATAATAATAATAATAATAATAATAATAATAATAATAATAACAACGATGATAGTAATAAGGAAGAAGAAGACGAAGAGGAATGAATGAGGGAACAAGAAGAAGCAAACGAATGAGGAAGAAGAACAAGAAAGCTGTGTCAAGAGAGTCATGGCTGAATACAAAGCAACACACACACACACACACACACACACACACACACACACACACACACACACACACACACACACACACACACACACACACACACAAAGAAAAAACAACAACTCTTTCTCCCACACACACACGAAAAAAAAACAAATATGCAACACACACACATACACACACACAAACACACACACACATACACACACCGGGGTTCAGCGACCTGAGCTGAGCCACTGCCGCCACACACACACACACACACACACACACACACACACACACACACACAGGCCTTCTCGCTAAACCCTTGGAGGAGGCTACCACGCCCCCCCCTCACCCCTCACCCTCTCTGCCCTCCTCGTTTCGCATATTCAAACCTTCATTTGCTATTCCCTCTTATTATCACCAACACCACTATAATAACAACAATAATATAACTAATAATGATAATAATTCCAGTATTACTACTAACACCGATGCTAATTACAATGAAAACGAGAATTATCATATATCGTCTATCTTTTTTTTTTTTATATATTACGAAGTTAGCTGTTCGGAGAGGTCCTCTAAGTGTTTATCATGGTCTTCCTGTACTCTCTCTCTCTCTGACAGATGCAAAAAAACAATTCAGACTAAGGAATGCGGTTGAGTAAGTAGTTGTTTTTTATAGTAGTAGTAGTAGTAGTAGTAGTAGTAGTAGTAGTAGTAGATGTAGTAGTAGTAGTAGTAGTAGTAGTAGTAGTAGTAGTAGTAGTAGTAGTAAAGGCACAGAGTTGGTGATGTTGTTGTTGTTGTTGTTGGTGGTGGTGGTGGTGGTGGTGGTGGTTTTATTTTTGTTATTGTTGTCGATGTGGAGGTAGTGACTGCGGCTGTGGTGGTGATGGTGGTGGTGATAGTGTAATGTTTTTGTTTTTCTTGTTGATGTGGTGTAGTGACTGACTGTAATGGTGGTGGTGGTGATGAGAGTGGTGGTGGTGACGGAGTGAATGATACTTTTTCCCCCGTTGTGTTGGTGATGAGTCAGGGGTGATAGTGGTGAGGGTGGTGATCAAGAAGGGTGGTGATAGTGGCGGTGGTGGTGATGACAGTGGTGGTGACGGAGTGAATGATACTTTTTTCCCCCGTTGTGTTGGTGATGAGTCAGGGGTGATAGTGGCGGTGGTGGTGATGACAGTGGTGGTGACGGAGTGAATGATACTTTTTTCCCCCGTTGTGTTGGTGATGAGTCAGGGGTGATAGTGGCGGTGGTGGTGATGAAAGTGGTGGTGACGGAGTGAATACTTTTTCCCCAGTTGTGTTGGTGATGAGTCAGGGGTGATAGTGGCGGTGGTGGTGATGACAGTGGTGGTGACGGAGTGAATGATACTTTTTTCCCCCGTTGTGTTGGTGATGAGTCAGGGGTGATAGTGGCGGTGGTGGTGATGACAGTGGTGGTGACGGAGTGAATGATACTTTTTCCCCCCGTTGTGTTGGTGATGAGTCAGGGGTGGTAGTGGTGAGGGTGGTGATGACAGTGGTGGTGACGGAGTGAATGATACTTTTTTCCCCAGTTGTGTTGGTGATGAGTCAGGGGTGATAGTGGCGGTGGTGGTGATGACAGTGGTGGTGACGGAGTGAATGATACTTTTTTCCCCAGTTGTGTTGGTGATGAGTCAGGGGTGATAGTGGCGGTGGTGGTGATGACAGTGGTGGTGACGGAGTGAATGATACTTTTTTCCCCAGTTGTGTTGGTGATGAGTCAGGGGTGATAGTGGCGGTGGTGGTGATGACAGTGGTGGTGACGGAGTGAATGATACTTTTTCCCCCCGTTGTGTTGGTGATGAGTCAGGGGTGGTAGTGGTGAGGGTGGTGATGGTAGCGGTGGTGGTGGTGGTGACGGAGTGAATGATACTTTTTTCCCCCGTTGTGTTGGTGATGAGTCAGGGGTGGTAGTGGTGAGGGTGGTGGTAGTGGCGGTGGTGGTGACGGAGAGAATGATACTTTTCCCCGTTGTGTTGGTGATGCGTCGCGGGATTCACAAATATTTAACATTCCTCGCCACCTTTACCTGGACGAACGGAGCGACACACTGCTGACACCTGCTCCCTGTTGTATACACGCGGCTCTCCCTGCTCAGTCTCCCTTCACACCTTGCCTCAACCCTTCCCTTCTTTCTCTTCCCCTCACAACCTTCGCATCCCTTTTTCCTTCCCCTCATAGCCTTCGTTTCCCCTTTTCTATTTCTCTTCCCCATTCACCCCTTACCTCTTCCTCCTTTCTCTTCCCCTTTCTTTTACTCACAACCTTCGCATCCCTTTTTCCTTCCCCTCATAGCCTTCGTTTCCCCTTTTCTATTTCTCTTCCCCATTCACCCTTTACCTCTTCCTCCTTTCTCTTCCCCTTTCTTTTACTCACAACCTTCGCAGCCCTTTTTCCTTCCCCTCATAGCCTTCGTTTTCCCATTTCTACTTCTTTTTTCCCATTCACCCCTTACCTCTCCCTTACATCCATCTCTCTTTCTCTCCCATTCTTTATTTCTTCCCTAACTCCCTTACGCAATCACTATCCCTTTCTCATGCACCCTTTTCAAACGCACCTCCATCCCGTTTTCTATTTCCCCCCTTCCCCTAGATCCCCAACCCTTGTTTCAGTTCTTTTCTTACCTCCTCCCCTCCCCACCTGTCAACTCAAGCCTCCCTGCCAAGATGTCTCGATAATGCCCCCTTCAAGAGTTTACGTGAAGGGAGGTTACGTGTGTGTGTGTGTGTGGGGGGGGGGGGGGGGAGTAAGGAAGGGAGGGCAGGTAAGTGAGGGAAAGGGGAGGAGGAGGAGGGGGAAGGGTGTGTGTTTAAAGTGAGGGGAGGGAAGGAGAAGGTATATAAGTGAGGGGAGGGGGAGGGAAGTGTGTTTAAGTGAGGGGAGGGGAGGGTATATATTGTGAGAGAAGGGGGGGAAAGGGGCGGGGGAGTATGTATAGGTGGTGTGTGTGTGTGTGTGTGTGTGTGTGAGTGTGTGGGGGAGAGAAGAGCCTATGTTTATCAGCGGACAGGCAACCACGTCCTGTCAGGTGTGTGTGTGTGTGTGTGTGTGTGTGTGTGTGTGTGTGTGTGTGTGTGTGTGTAGTTCACCTGTATGCATCTTCCTGGACAGAACAACAAGCTATTATATCAAGGGCCTCTACGATATTGGGGTCTTCACTTTCAAGGGGCAATGGTACAGAGATGAGCACCGAGGCCACGCGCACCTAACAGCATATGCTCCCAACTTTACCTTTACCTCACTCTTGGGTTACTTGCTTCTGTTTACACCTGTCCCTCACCCCGGGTACGAGACACAACCTCTGACTGATTCCCGGTAGCACCCATTCACTGCTGGGTAAACAAGAGCACAGGTGTGAAGAGACGACGCATCAGGCTTCACACCACCTTGGAACCGAACCTGGGATCTCGTGGTTGTGAGGTGCGCGTGCTAACTATACGGTGTGTGTGTGTGTGTGTGTGTGTGTGGTTGTGTGTGTGGGGGGAAGGGGGGAGGGTACGGTGTGTGTGTGTGTGTGAGGGGGGGGGGGAGGGAGTTGTGTGTGGGGGGGAAGGGGGAAGGGTACGTTGTGAGTGTGAGTGGGGGGGGAAGTTGCGTGTGGGGGGGAGTGTTCTGTGAGTGTAGGGAGGGTTGTGTACGTGTGTGTGTGTGTGTGTGTGTATGCGGTCACGTGCTGGCAATGTTAATAGAGCAATTATTTTTTTCCCTTGCCAAAACGTCACCAGACATTCCACATCAACATATAAAAAATAGTAATATAATAATACTAAAAATACCACCCAACCTCGTCAACCACCTCGCCACAGTGGTTACAAAATTATACCCATGCCCTGTTTTCTTCCTTTTTTTTATAACCGTGCCTATCTGTCTGTCTGTCTGTCTGTCTTAAGAAAATGATACGCACGCACTATTTTCTTCTTTTTCTAGTCCTTTCTATTTGTCTGTATGCCTGTCTATATGTCTGTCTATCTCCCTGTTTGTTTGTCTGTCTGTCCGTCTGTCTATCTGTCTATATGTCTGTCTATCTCTGTCTGTTTGTCTGTCTGTCCGTCTGTCTTAACAAAATGATACGCACGCACTATCTTCCTTTTTTTCTAGTCATTTGGCTGTGTCTGTCTGTCTGTCTATCTTTCTATATGTCTGTCTATCTCTGTCTGTTTGTCTGTCTGTCCGTCTGTCTTAACAAAATGATACGCACGCATTATCTTCCTTTTTTTCTAGTCCTTTCTGTCTGTCTATATGTCTGTATCTTCCTGTATGCCTGTCTGTTCATCTCCCAGTCTGTCTGTCTGCGTGTCTCTGTCTACTTGTCCATCTGCCGGTCTGTCTGTCTCTGTTTGTCTGTCTTGCCCATCTGGCCCAGACGACGCAGCACGCTTTCCCCGGCAGCTCACACGCGGGCTCTTACCTCACACTTTCTCCACCTCATGCTTTCCTTCTCACCCCCAAACCTCTCACACAACCCCTTCGCTTCCCTCTCTTATTCCCTCCCCTTACTTTATCACCCAACCCCCTTTTCCCTCTCTCCCCCATACCCATTACACACACCCTCATGCTTTCCTTCTCACCCCCCAAACCTCTCACACAACCCCTTCGCTTCCCTCTCTTATTCCCTCCCCTTACTTTCCCACCCAACCCCATTTTCCCTTCCCTAATCTGCTCCCCCTCTCCTCCCCTCCATACCCATAACACAACCCCCCTCACACTTTCTCCGCCTCATGCTTTCCTTTCTCAACCCCCAAACCTCTCACACAACCCCTTCGCTTCCCTCTCTTATTCCCTGTATTTTCCCACACAACCCCCTTTCCCTTCTCTTCCCCCTATCCATTACACCCCCCCCCATGCTTTCCTCCTCACCCCCCAAACCTCTCACACAGCCCCTTCGTTCCCTTTCTTATTCCCACTCAACCCCCTTTTCCCTCCCCTAATCTGTTTCCCCTCTCCCCCCCATACCCATAACACGACCCCCTCACACTTTCTCCGTCTCATGCTTTCCTCCAGTGACAGGCTACACACCGTCTAATAAGGGCGAGGAAGCCGCCATTGTTCGCCGCCACAAAAGAGAGCAGTAAGTGGCGTGGAGGCTTGTTCGTCATCGCTCCATTCGTTAGATAAAAAAGAATAACAACAGCAACAACAACAACAAAAACATACAATTACTTAACGTTTTCTCTCCCTTGGCTACTCGTTGGAAATTCCCACAAACTGGATTTAACTCTTGTTTGTCTGTGCCCCCCCCTCTCTCTCTCTCTCTCTCTCTCTCTCTCTCTCTCTCTCTCTCTCTCTTGCTCGCTCGCTGTGTTTGTCTGTCTGTCTATATATCTGTACGTCTTTGTCTATATTATGTCTGCGTATGTCTATTTGAGTGTGTGTGTGTGTGTGTGTGTGTGTGTGTGTGTGTGTGTGTGAGAGAGAGAGAGAGAGAGAGAGAGAGAGAGAGAGAGAGAGAGAGAGAGAGAGAGAGAGAGAGAGAGAGAGAGACTATCATCTCTCTACAGCCACTTCCTTCCTTTCCCCTCATCCGTCTTCCTTTGATCTCCTATTACCACCATTCTGTCTTGTATTACTCCCCCCTAACACCCTAATACGCCCCCATCTATCTATCCACCCATGTATCTATCTATCAACCCTACAGACCCTCTTCCATCGTCTTCTCTCTCTCTCTCTCTCTCTCTCTCTCTCTCTCTCTCTCTCTTTACATTAAAGGATGCGGCTCAAGGGCAACAAAAAGAGTACACAAAAAGAAGCCCGCTACTCGCCGCTTCCACAAAAGTAAAAAGTAAAGAGTAGCCAAAAGAGAGGTCAATTTCGGGTGGACATCATCACTGCACATCTATACTATTTTCCTGTATATACATTCAACATCTTCCTTCCACACCTTGCCTCAACCCTCCACCCCTCTTTTCCCCTTCCCCGCACCTCTTTCGTAATCCCCTTCTTCCTCTCCTTATATACATTTATCGATCCACCGTCACACTACACATATACATTACCTACATACACCATCTCTATACATATTTACCGTCTCTCTAAAGATATACAGTTTCCCTATACGCATTTACAGATATATCGTTTCCCTACACAAATATACACACCGTCGCTACACATATATTTCATCTCCCTTTACTTATCCACCCTCTATCCACCCTCACTCCCCCATACTGTCCCTAATACACCTCTATCCACCCTTCCACCCTCACTCTCCTCCCCATGCATACTGTCCCTAATACAAGACGTGACCAGCGTACTTCTCTCCTCCCTCTCCTTCTACTCCCCACCAGGCGCACACACACTTCCCTCCCTCTTTCCCTCCCTCCCTCTTTCCCTCCCTCCCTCTTTCCTCCCTTGCTTGCCTGGCGTGTCGTCATAACGGTATATTCATCCCTCCCTGCCTGGCCAAGCGACCCTTTAAAGAGAATGGGGCAAAGAGGAAGGCCGTGGTAGGCAGAGAGGTGGTATAAGAAGGGTGGGTAAGGGCGGGCTATGAGGGATGATGAGTAGGGGAAATAGGGTGGGTAAGGGTTGCGGTGGTGAGTAAGAGTATGAGGATGATGAGTAAGGTGAGTAGTAGGGTGGGTAAAGGTTGGAGGGTAGTAAGTAAGAGAGTATGGGGAAGATGAGTAGGGTGAGTAAAGGCTGGAGGATAATGAGAAAGGAGTGATACGGGATAGTGAGAGGAATGATGAGGAAAATGAGTAGGGTGACTAGCAGGATGAGTAAAGGATGTTAAGGGATAGTGAGTAAGAGGAATGATGAAGACGAATAGGGCGATAAAGATGAGTAAGGTGAGTAAGATAATAAAGATAAAACTAGCAGGATGAGTAAGATGGATGAGATGGATGATACAGAAAGCAAGTCACAATAAATACAGGAGACGGAGAGGGGAAAACACACACACACACAAAAAAAATCATTCATAAGAAGTAAGGAATGAGGACAGTCATATTAGCGTTGAAGGTCAGGGCGTGCGTATAGGTGAGTGACCCTTAGAGAGATGAGTAATGTGTGTGAGAGAGCGGCAAGAGGGGGAAGGGAAAAACTATGTGATGTTAAGATTAAGATGAAGACCAGGATGATTATGATGAATGAAGATGAGGAGGATGAGTAAGAGTAGTAGGATGAATAAGAGTGGGAGGATGAGTAGGATGAGTATATATAGGATGAGCAATATAAACAAGATAAGTAGGTAAGTTGAGTAAGCTAAGCAGGGTGAGTAAACTGAGCAGGAAAAGTAAGCTACGCAGGATGAGTAAGATTATTAAGCTGAGTAAGATGATTATGACAGAGCAAGAAAAGTAAGCTAAGGAGGATGAGTAAGATTATTATACTGAATAAGATGATTATGATAGAGCAGGGTGAGTACGTTGAACAGGAAAAAATAGGCTGAGCAGGATGAGTAAGTCAAGATGAACCGGATGACTAATGTGAGTATAGGATATGGTACGTTAAGTAAGATAAGATAAAAACACTAAAATAAGAAAGATCAAGATAAGATGGCGCCACTATAAACACTTGCCTGCGCCATGACGAGCTGGGGCCGACTACCATCCAGGCCCCTCAAGAAAGCCTACCGACGCTATAAGAGTGCACGTAAAAAAATAAAAAAAATAAAAAATAAATAAATAAGAAAGAGCAAGTATCCATCCTTCCCCAGGCACTCCTTTAAAGAGATGTGGCTAGATAGGGTGCAAGGGTGACCAGGAGCAGGAGGTGGCTTAAGTAGGGCGGGTCAAGGCTGGGGGGATGTGAGTAAGACCAGGAATGTGGCCGAAGGAAGTGAAGGACCTGCTTGGGGAGGAGGTGGGGTAGTGAGTAAGGCCAGGAATATGGGAGGAGGAGGAGGAGGGGAGGAGGAGTGAGTAGCAGCAGGAATAGAGGAGGGGGGGAGGGGGGAGTAAGAGCAGGAATATGGGCGAAGAAAGTGAAGGACCTGCTGGGGGGGTGGGGTGGGGGGGGGCAGTAAGTAAGACCAGGATATGGATAAGGAAGTGAAGGACCTGCTGTGCGTGTGTGTGTGTGTGTGTGTGTGGGGGTGGGGGGGGGGAGTGAGTCAGACCAGGAATATGGGTGAAGGAAATGGGGCACGGCTTGGGGACGTACTCTAACTATGGGAGGCGGTATGCATGGGGGGGTGGGGGGGAAAGGGTGAGTTGGAGATGGCAGGAAATGACAATATGGGTGAGGGAAAGGAAGTGCTGCTGGGGGGTAGTGAGTACTTTAACACTGTGGGAGGTGGCATGCAGGGGGGGGGGGGTATGCCTGGGGGTTGGGGGGTGAACGGGAGATGGCAGGAAGTGACACCAGTGGAGGTCTTGGAGGCAGTATGTCCTTATATAAATAAATAAAATAAAATAAATAAATGAATGCTTGAATGAATGGATAGACAGATACATAAACAAATAAATATAACTTCTCTAGTATGACAGCCAGGCAAGTTCCCTGACCGAAATTTGGGAGTGAAAAAAAAAATAATAATAAAATATATATATATAAAAAAAAAAGGCTGAAAGTGGCACTGTGTCTTTATTTGTGGGCACGGATACTGACCCATTTTCAGACTCAACTCAATTATATATACTTTTTTTTTTAATAGAGGCAGTGCATGGCGGGGTTTTATTTTCTTTTTGTCTTGAGCTTTGTTTTTTTCGGGCTTTTTTTGTCGTTTTTTTCATATTTTTTTTTTTATAGGGGCAGTGCATGGCGGGCTTTTGTTTTCTTTTTGTCTTGAGTTTTGTCTTTTTCGTTTTTTTTCTGTCTTGAGTTCCCCACCCCCTCGAGTTGCTTCCTATGATGTTAAAAAAAAAAAAAAAAAAAAAAATCCAGGTTCCCGTGATGACCCCCGTGCTTGCTGAGGTCACGCTGAATGAAGGAGAGCAAACCCATGGCCTGCCGCGGTCAAGGTCAGCCTCCGAGGTCACGGCTGCTGCCTCTATTGATCATTACGCGGCCACATGGAAGAGCGTTTACCTAACAAAGTGTCAAAGGTTAACCCCATGACCCCGACGCCTCCCACGCCGCTCCTTCACCAGCGGCTTATTCGCAGACACCTCGGGGCTCACCCACCCACATGAGGCTTTCGTAGGGGTTGTGGGCGTGTCCGTGGGTAGTTTTATGACCCTAGAGGTGGTTTGAGATCTTGGTTTGACCCTTCATCTGTACCTTGACCCTAAAAAAAAAAACACTAATGAGAACCCAATTGTTTTCTTTTTTTGGCCTTTGGAAACACTTGATATGGGGGTGGGAAGTGTCTGTAAATACCCCTCTCTCAAACATTTCGCGGGGCTTACATGCACACCCACATTTTATAAGGCTTACGTAGGGGTTGTGGGCGTGTCCATGGGTAGTTTTCTGACCCTAGAGGTGGTTTGACCCTTCTTCTGTACCTTGAACCTAAAAAAACACTCAAGAGAATCCGATTGATCTCCTTTTTGGCTTTTAGTTGATATGGTTGATGTGGGGGTGGGAAGTGTCTGTAAATACCCCTCTCTCAAACATTTCGCGGGGCTTACATGCACACCCACATTTTATAAGGCTTACGTAGGGGTTGTGGGCGTGTCCATGGGTAGTTTTCTGACCCTAGAGGTGGTTTTACCCTTCTTCTGTACCTTGAACCTAAAAAAGCACTCAAGAGAACCCGATTCATCTCCTTTTAGGCCTTTGGAAATAGTTGATGTGAGGGGTGGACGTGTCTGAAAATACCAATCTCTCAAACATTTCGGGGCTCCCACATTTTATTAGGCTTTCGCAGAGGGTGGTTTTTTTTTACAACAAAGGAGACAGCTCAAGGGTACACAAAAAAGGAAACAATGATAAAAAAAAAAGCCTGCTACTCGCTGCCCCTAAATAGAATCCAAAGAGGTGGCCGAAAGAGAGGTCAATTTCGGGAGGAGAGGTGTCCCATAGGTAGTTTTATGAGCCTGGTGAAAGCTTGACAAGTCTTCGGCACCATGAACGTGATAAAACACTCATGAAAACCCGACTCATCTCCTTTGTGGCCTTTGGAAGTAGTTGTTGCGAGAGCCGAGAGCGTCTGAGAGTACGGGGCCAGGGTGAGGGACGGGACCGCCAGCCACCAGTCCTCGCAGGGCCCACGGGAGGCTGTGAATGGCTCAATAGCTTAGTCAACCTTTCCACTTAATGCCACCAGAGAGCACGACGGAGGAAGCCAGTGTTCGTGCGTTTGTTTCCCTTGTATTCGTGGACAAACGCACAAACACGCGTGGGCGGCAGCCGTACACCGTCAGGAGAATGTCTTGCCGCCTGAGTTGTTCACGCACACCCCACGAACACTGTACGACGTCAATGATTCCTACGGGCACACACAAAAGCACCCACCCACAAACACACACACACACACACACACACACACACACACACTGCAAGGCGTCAACGATTCCTACAGCAGGGAAGCCTTCGTTCTTCGTCAGGTGGTGCCTCCCTCAGGAATCACGGGAGAATTAGAGGCGTAAAAAGGTGAGTATTAGGTAATGTAGGTAATTAATAATGCTCTCCAGGTAAGTATTAAGTGATGTAGATAATGGCTCGTCGTGTTCGGAATTAATTAGAGGTGTCTACAGGTAAATATTGGGTGATGTAATGGATGATCTTGCTCCTCACCCCTACAAAGCAACACCCAAGCCTTACAAAATTAATTAAAGGTGTGTCCACTAACTAATGAGTGATATAGTGGATCATCTAGTTTGTCAGCTTTACTTACACCTTACAAAATTAATTAAAGGTGTCCCCAAGTGAGTCTGAGGTGATGTAGGTAATGGATCGTCGTGTTCGTCAGCTTTATACACCTTACAAAATCAATTAAAGGTGTCCCCAGGTAAGTATAAAGTGATCGTCCTGTTCGTCACCGTTAAACACCTGACAGAATTAATCAAAGGTGTCTCCAGGTGAGTATTAGGTGATGCAGGTAATGGGTCGTCGTGTTCGTCAGCTTTATACACCTTACAAAATCAATTAAAGGTGTCCCCAGGTAAGTATAAAGTGATCGTCCTGTTCGTCACCGTTAAACACCTTACATAATTAATCAAAGGTGTCTCCAGGTGAGTGATGTGATGTAGGTAATGGGTCGTCGTGTTCATCAGCTTTATACACCTTACAAAATCAATTAAAGGTGTCCCCAGGTAAGTATAAAGTGATCGTCCTGTTCGTCACCGTTAAACACCTGACAGAATTAATCAAAGGTGTCTCCAGGTGAGTATTAGGTGACGCAGGTAATGGGTCGTCGTGTTCGTCAGCTTTATACACCTTACAAAATCAAATAAAGGTGTCCCCAGGTAAGTATAAAGTGATCGTCCTGTTCGTCACCGTTAAACACCTGACATAATTAATCAAAGGTGTCTCCAGGTGAGTATTAGGTGACGCAGGTAATGGATCGTCATGTTCGTCAGCTTCACATACCTTACCTAATGATTTAATGTTCATGTTATCGCATATTATCGGTGTGTACCTGACGACTTGAAATATCCTGGCGTGGCAGTGTCTCAAGCAACACGTCTATGCAATGAAACAACAAAGCGTGAGTGTTAGGGTGAAAAAAGAAAGCAGTAGAACTAAGACTGGGATGGTATGGGCACGTGATGAGGAGAGAGGACAATGTGGAAGATGAGTAATAAGATTGGATGTCCAGGGTTAGAGGTGGAGAGGGTGGCCAAGGAAGAGGTGGATAAGCGACAAAACATCAAAGAACGGTGGAGTATGAAGACAAGTAAAGAGAATGGAGGTACAGGGTTAAAGGACGAGAAGATGGAGGGATTAGGTAAAGAGGCATGAGACAAAACCATCAATGAACAGGCAGTACAAAACAGGCCACAGTGGAGGAGACTCATACACAGCAGCGACCTCCTCTAAGAACAAGGAAGAGAGGGAGAGCGAGAAAGAGTTAGATGGATTGTGTAAAGGAATGCACAACAACAACAACAACAACAAAAAAAAAAGAGAATACAAAACAGATCACAGTGGAGAAGCTTCGTACACAACAAGAACAGAGGAGAGGGAGAGCAGGGAAGAGCTAGATGGATTGTGTATAGGAATGCACAACAACAACAACAAAAGAAAAAAAAAGAGAATACAAAACAGATCAGAGTGGAGAAGATTCGTACAGCACAAGAACAAAGAGGAGAGGGAGAGCAAGGAAGAGGTGGATGGATTGTGTAATGGAATGCACGAGACAAAACCATCAATAAGCGAACGGTAAAAGCAGACAACAGTGGAGGAGGCTCATGCACAACAGCCAACCCATCTACTTTGGGGTGATAATGCTGCGAAGAAGGGGCGCGCTGAGGGTACAGAACTCAAGTCTTCGAGGCCAAGGTGTCTGGGGCCGCGGTCGTGTGAGGCGCCTCTGTGTGCTGTGTGTGGACGCGCTTCTGTGCCGCGTCTGTGTTCCCTGTCATGGCCCACGTGCGCCCTGCGTCCCGTGCGTGGCGGGGAGCACGCGTGTTTGTGTCATTGTGTGTATGCGTACGTGTGGATAACGTGCTGTTGTGTGGCGCCTTTTGGGGAGCCGCGCCCCCTCCACGACAGTCTTCATACTCTCTCTGCACGCTAGGTGAACCCTCCCCCAATAAATAATAATCATAAAAAATCGGTGATGTAAAAAGCCATCCACTCCGAGCCCATTACGGCTTTTTTTTTTTTACAACAAAGGAGACAGCACAAGGGCACAAAAAAAGGAAACAACAATAAAAATAGAAAAAAAGCCCGCTACTCGCTGCTCCTGTAAACGTCACTCCCTAAATTCACCGGGAGCCGTGAATCATCGGTGTGTATCGGCGGAGCCTTAAGATTCATGTGGATGTATCGTTAAAGGCTTTACATGATCCCGTGTTTAACTTTAAAAGCGTAGTTCAGGTTTATGGTGACATATTTTGGTTGTTGTTTTAATTTTTGTCCTTGAGCTGCCTCCTTAATTCATTGTAAATATGTAAATAAATAAATAAGCACGAAGGCGAAATGAATTGTTTGATATCTAGTAAGTGCCGTAGCTCACTGGTCTGTAGCGAGCTCTCTTGTTAGCGGACTCCTTTGTATTGTAGTGGGCTTTTTGTGTTTTATATATTTTTGTCCTTGAGCTGCCTCCTTAATTCACTGTAAATATGTAATGTACTTCAAAACAAACCACATATCATTGCGGCCTCGTCCATGGTTTGTTTTATGGCTGATAAGATGACGATGTGTTTCTTTTTACCGATCTTGAATACTCTTGTGAAATTCTGAGTCATTTCTAGGAGTTACACCAGGGGCGGACTCGTGGCCTAAATTGGTTATCAGGGAGATGTAACTGTCAAGCACTAAAGGTCAAGTTTCCTGTCCCGGCGGTGTAGCTGTGTTCAGGAAGGTCACCGTTGGCCACACCGCCGGACTTCTCTAATTCCGTTATTTTTTTTTTTTTTTTACAGTAAATGAAGCAGCTCAAGGGCAAAAATAAATATAAAAAAAAGCCCACTGGAATACAATGGAGTCCGCTAACAAGAGAGCTCGCTACAGACCAGTGAGCTACGGCACTGACTTAGATATCGAACAATTCATTTCGCCTTCGTGCTTATTTATTTATTTACATATTTACAGTGAATTAAGGAGGCAGCTCAAGGACAAAAATAAATAAAACACAAAAAGCCCACTGGAATACAAAGGAGTCCGCCAACAAGAGAGCTCGCTACAGACCAGTGAGCTACGGCACTGACTTAGATATCGAACAATTCATTTCGCCTTCGTGCTTATTTATTTATTTACATATTTACAGTGAATTAAGGAGGCAGCTCAAGGACAAAAATAAATAAAACACAAAAAGCCCACTGGAATACAAAGGAGTCCGCTAACAAGAGAGCTCGCTACAGACCAGTGAGCTACGGCACTTACTAGATATCAAACAATTCATTTCGCCTTCGTGCTTATTTATTTATTTACATATTTACAGTGAATTAAGGAGGCAGCTCAAGGGCAAAAATTAAAACAACAACCAAAACAGATCGCTAAATACCGCTCCGAACAAAATATTAAAAGAACGAGGCCAGAGGAGAGGTCAAATTCGGGCAGCTCAAGGGCAAAAATTAAAACAACCAAAAAAGCTCGTTAAATACAGCTCCGAGCAGAAGATTAACAGAACGAGAGGCCAGAGGAGCGTTGCCAAATTATCGTGCTTTGAACATTGCATTTATCATTTTTAGGTAAAAAAAAAAAAAAAAAAATCCTCGTTCCCTTACAAATAACGATAGCCTAAAAAAGTTATCGTTTAAACTGTTGAATACTGATGGTTTTCTTTCTTTTTGCAATAGTTATCGGTGAGAAACTACGAAAATGCGAAGCGATGAGTACGATTTCGGCCAACTCTCTGGATTCTTTTTGTGAGCAGCGAGTAGCGGGCTTTTTTATTTTTTATTATTGTATACTTTTTACTGTGCCCTTGAGCTGTCTTTGTTGTAAAAAAAAAAAAAAAATAAACGCTTGGCCAGAGGAGAGGCCAAATTCGGGCGGAGAGGTGTCCTGATGCTCTCCTCTTACGAATGACACAACGCACCGGGAACTAAACGTTGAGCTGAAGCCGCCGGCGCGCAACTCTCGGCCGTTGTGGCGTGTGCTGCTGCTGCGTGTTCTGCTCCAGTGCCGCAGCAACAAGTGCCCGGGGCCGCCCATTAAAGAGACCAGAGTGCCATGTATGACCCCCCTCCCCCCCCATCTCTCTCTCTCTCTCTCTCTCTCTCTCTCTCTCTCTCTCTCTCTCTCTCTCTCTCTCTCTCGCCGCCCCCGCCTCATGGTCACCGCCTCGGCCTGCCTTCTGTCAGTCTCCGTAAGAGTGACCAACCAACCCTCTCGACCTGCCATGTTAAGAGAAGCAAACCTCTCCTCTCCTCTTTTTCCTCTCCTTTCCTCACCCCTTCTCTCCTTTCCTTTCCTTTCCTTTCCTTTACCTTCCCTTCTTTTCCTTTCGTTTCCTTTCCTTTCGTTTTCTTTCCTTACTTTTCCTTTACCTTCCCTTCCTTTCCTTTCGTTTTCTTTCCTTCCCTTCCCTTCCTTTCCTTTCGTTTTCTTTCCTTCCCATCCCTTCCTTTCCTTTCGTTTTCTTTCCTTCCCATCCCTTCCTTTCCTTTCGTTTTCTTTCCTTACCTTTCCTTTACCTTCTCTTCCTTTCCTTTCCTTTCCTTTACCTTCCCTTCCTTTCCTTCCCATCCCTTCCTTTCCTTTCGTTTTCTTTCCCTACCTTTCCTTTACCTTCCCTTCCTTTCCTTTACCTTCTCTTCCCTTCCTCTTCTATCCCATACCCTCACCACACCTCATCTCACCTCCTCTACTCTCACCTGTTCTCTTTACCTGCTGCGTATTGATCTTATCACCCATCACTCTCCCTCATGCACCTGACTCTCTCACCTGGCTCACACCTCACCCCTCATACTCTCATCTCATCCCTCAGTCTCACGGGATTACCTGGCTTTCCCTCACCTGTCCCCTCACTCACAGAATCTCTTGCTCTCCCTTATGATGCTGCTGTAGGAGGGAATGGGAAATGGAGGTAAGAAAAGAATAAAGAAATAGAAGAAAAAGCTTTGTATGAGGAATGGGGAAGGAAAGTAAAAAATGAATAAGAAATAGATGAAAACCTGATGTAGAAAAGGAGAATGGGAAAGGAAGAATAAAACAAGTCTCCTCATTCATTTAATTTTTCACTTTCACTCTCAGTTTTCCCCTTACTCTGATCTCATTCCTCACTTGTCCCCTCACTATCAGGATCACCTTCTCTCCATTACCTGTCCCCTCACCCATTTGATTCCTTACTCTCCTCAGTTTTCCTCCCCTTTCTCCTTTCATTTATCCTTTCCGTTTCTTTTTTGTTTTGTTTTCTTCCTCCTCTTTCTCCTCCTCCCCTCCCCTTTCTCCGTGTCTTTATTTTTTTTTTCCTCCCCTTTCTTCTCCTCCTCAGTTTTCCTCTCTCTCACTCTTTCCTCACCTGTTCCCTCATGCACACCTGTTCCCTCCCTCACAGGACCCCTTTCTCTCCCTTACCTGTTCCCTCATCCATTGAATTCCTTACTCTCCCTCAGTTTTTCCCCTCACTCACTCTTCCTCACCTGTTCCCTCCCTCACAGGACCCCTTTCTCTCCCTTACCTGTCCCCTCATCCATTGAATTCCTAACTCTCCCTCAGTTTTTCCCCTCACTCACTTTTCCTCACCTGTTCCCTCCCTCACAGGACCCCTTTCTCTCCCTTACCTGTTCCCTCATCCATTGAATTCCTTACTCTCCCTTAGTTTTTCCCCTCACTCTCACTCTTCCTCACCTGTTCCCTCCCTCACAGGACCCCTTTCTCTCCCTTACCTGTTCCCTCATCCATTGAATTCCTTACTCTCCCTCAGTTTTTCCCCTCACTCACTTTTCCTCACCTGTTCCCTCCCTCACAGGATCACTTACTCTCTTACCTGTCCCATCATCCAATTAAGTCCTTACTCTCCCCTCAGTTTTTCCCCTCATTCCTCATTCTTCCTCTTCCTCACATGTCCCCTTATTCACCCTTACCCAACCTCTTTTAAACCCATCAAATCCCCCCCTCCCTCCCTCCCTCCCCCTTCCTCACCTTTCTCCCAAATTATCCATCGGTAGTTTTTTTTATCGCCTTTCTTTCTCTTCATTTATCAATTCTCCTTCTCATCTTTTTTTTTTCTGCCTCCTCTTTCTCCCCCTCCCCCTTACTCACCTTTCTTCCAAGTTATTCATCGCTAGTTTTTCTTCATTCATCCACTCTCCCTCCCCCGCCACTCGTTTTTTTCTTCATTTTTTATTATTCCCTTTTCTCCTTTCATTTATACATCCCCTTTCCCCTCACCGCTTTTTTTTTTTTTTCGTTTTTCTTCCTCCCCTTTTTCCTCCTCCATTCAACCATGCACCCCCTTTCCTCTCCCCGTATCTCTCTTTTTTTTTTGTTTTTTTCCTCCCCTTTCTCCTCCTCCATTCACCTTTCTCCCTCATCTATATGTAACTATGCACCCCCTTTCCCCTCTCTATCTTTTTTTTTGTTTTTCTTCCTCCCCTTTCTCCTCCTCCATTCACCTTTCTCCCTCATCTATATGTAACTATGCACCCCCTTTCCCCTCTCTATCTTTTTTTTGTTTTTCTTCCTCCCTTTTCTCCTTCTCCCCCTTGCTCACCTTTCTCCCAAGTTATTCATCGCTAGTTTTCTTTCTGCCTCGCCCGCCTCCCCTCCAACCCTCTCCTCGCTCCCTCCCTGCCGAGATAAACAACGGGGAGGGTTTGGCTGCTGGCATAAACACAGACGGCAAGACTGACTGCCTCTCGCCTGCCAGACTAACACCCACCCCTCACGCCGCCCTACCCTGCCACGCACTGAAAGGGGTCACGGAATCCCACACCCACTCACACCTACACCTCAACACGTAATAGTGACGAATAAACAAAATGTAAGTCACACCTTGTAAATGTCTTCCCTTAAGATTCTTCTTCTCCTGTTCTTATATAATATTTGTTGTTGTTGTTTTCTCCTTTCAATTTCCCTCTCCTGTCGCTTGTTTTTTTTTTTTTTTTCTCTATCGCATTCATCAACAAGGCTTTCTGTGTGGGTGGAAGGGAGGGATTTAGATGTTTTGTTTGACCTTAACTTTATCTAATCAAAGGAATGACATGTAGCCGACGCACACACACACACACACACACACACACACACACACACACACACACACACACACTAGGGGGTATTTATGCGTCTCATCTCAGCCCCTCCCCAAAACGTCCTGCAGTTATATCCTTCCCTCTCCTCCCCTGCAGTCCAAGCCTTTCTCAGCCCAGCCTGCCCTTCCTTACAACCCTTTCCCAGCCCAGTCTGCCCCTGTCCTTATAAGCCTTTCTCAGTCCACCCTGTTAAAATGGGTCCTGCAGTTATATCCTTCCCTCTCCTCCCCTGCAGTCCAAGCCTTCCTCAGCCCAGCCTGCCCTTCCTTACAATAACTTTTACGAGAGGCTTAATAAACATGCGAACTGAGGGGAGGGGTCGTTAGGTTTGAGAATACGGCCCCAGGTGACTAACAAGAGCGGTGGCCACGGGGAGGCAGGAAAGGGAGCAGCAGCAGCCCCACGCGTGTCACGAGGCGGCTGAGGGCGAGGCGGGGCGCGACACCAGGTGAGCCGCGCAACACGAGACAGGCAGGGACGGGACGTGGTGGGGGAGGGGCAGGAACACAGGGCAGGAAGGAACCCAACACACGGGGACGAGGAGCTTGGCAAGGGAGGGGGTGGGTGATGCAGACTACGAATGTTACAGGAGGGAGGGAGGGAGGGATGGTGAGGGGCTATATTCTCAACGACAAAGGGACTGCTGTGAATGAGAGGAAGAAAAGAGGAAAGAATGGAAAAAAAGGGAGAAAGGAAGAAGAGAAGGAAGGACGAGAGGAGAGGAAGGAAGAAGAGAGGAGAGAAAGGATTAAAAAGAGAAGAGCAAGGAAGAAAAGTGGAAAGAATGGAAAAAAAAGGGGAGAAAGGAAGAAGAGAAGGAAGGACGAGAGGAGAGAAAGGATAAAAAGAGAAGAAAAAGGAAGAAAAGAGGAAAGAATGGAAAAAAAAGGGAGAAAGGAAGAAGAGAAGGAAGGACGAGAGGAGAGAAAGGAAGAAAAGAGGAGAGAAAGGATTAAAAAGAGAAGAAAAAGGAAGAAAAGAGGAAAGAATGGAAAAAAAAGGGAGAAAGGAAGAAGAGAAGGAAGGACGAGAGGAGAGAAAGGAAGAAGAGAGGAGAGAAAGGATTAAAAAGAGAAGAACAAGGAAGAAAAGGAGAGATATGAAGCAGAGAGGAGAAAGGAAGGAGATGAGAAAAAGGAAGAAGATAGGGGAGAGAAAGGATAAAAAAGAGAAGAGAAAGAAAAAAAAGAGAAGAAAGGAAGGAGAGATATGAAGAAGAGAGGAGAAAGGAAAGAAGAGAGAAAGGAAGATGAGAAAAAGGAAGAAGGTGGAGTAAAAAGAAAAATAAATAAATAAACAAAAATGAATAAAAACAGGAGGTATTAACTAAGATAATAAAATAATAACATAAATAATGAGAACCAAGTAAAAAAAGCAAAATAAATAATAATAGATAAAACAATAACAAAACAATATAAATGATCATAATAACTCCAGTATATACTTTGAAATATGAAGGATAATTTAGCCGGAGTGACAATATACGGTACTAAACATCCACACGTATATATATAAAGTGTATTCATGGGTAGGGAAGGATGCTGAGGATAGGTGGCGCTGGGTGTAGTGAAGGAGCTGCCCCGAGGATGATGACTGTCCCGGAGGAGGCTTAGAGGGGAGTGGTGATGATGATGATGATGATGATGATGAGGAGGAGGAGGAGGAGGAGGAGGAGGATAATGTCAGAAAGATTAATAGAGAAGGAAGTTTAGAAAGTGATGATGATAATGATAATATTAGAAAGATAAATAAAGATATAAATAGATAGATAGATAGATAGATAGATAGAGAGAGAGAGAGAGAGAGAGAGAGAGAGGAGGGGGAGGGGGGGCAGTGAAGGGGAGGTTAGGGGGTCTAATTACCTACAAGGGGTCTCGTGTTTCAGTCATGCTCTACCTCCCATCTCTCCACACAACCTCTCTCTCTCTCTCTCCCCATCACACTGCGCGGCCTCTCCTCTCCTCTCCTCTCCATTCTCATCCCTTCCCTTTCCCCTTCTTTCCTTTCCTCTCCTCTCCTCTCCATTCTCATCCCTTCCCTTTCCCCTTCTTTCCTTTCCTCTCCTCTCCTCTCCTCTCCATTCCCTTCCCTTTCCCCTCCTCTCCCCTTCTTTCCTTTTCTTTTCTTTTCTCTCCTCTCCTCTCCTTTCCTTTCCTTTCCCCTCCTCTCACCTTCTTTCCTTTCCTCTTCTTTCATTTTCTTTTCTCTCCTCTCCCTTCCCTTTCCTTTCCTTTCCCCTCCTCTCCATTCTCATCCCTTCCCTTTCCCCTTCTATCCTTTTCTTTTCTCCTCTCTCCTCTCCTTTCCCTCCTTCCCTTTCCTTTCCTTTCCCCTCCCCTCCTCTCCTCTCCTCTCCTTCAGCCCAACCCTTCCTCATCTCAGCACTTCCCCAAAACGTCGTACAGTTATATCCTTCCCTCTCCTCCCCTGCAGTCCAAGCCTTCCTCAGCCCAGCCTGTCCTTCCTTACAACCCTTTCCCAGCCCAGTCTGCCCCTGTCCTAATAAGCCTTTCTCAGTCCAGCCTGTTAAAATGGGTCCTGCAGTTATATCCTTCCCTCTCCTCTCCTTCAGCCCAAACCTATCTTAACCTAGCCTGCTCCATGCCCTTATAAGCCTTTCCCAGCCCAGCCTGTCCATTACCTTATTAGTCTTCTTCAGCTCACCCTGCCAGAAAAAAAAAATATCCTACAGGTTTACAATGGCAACGAATCTGACTCTCCTCGTATAAGAAATAGTATATACACAAAGAATCAGAAGGGCTTTAGGGAGTTACAAGAAGCCTGTCTGTCCTTATTAGTCTTCTTCAGCTCAGTCTGCCAGAAAAAAGAAATAGTATATACACAAAGAATCAATTAGTCTTCAGTCTGCCAGAAAAAAAAATATATATCCACAGTTTTACAAGGGCAACGAATCTGACTCTCCTCCTAAGAAGAAATATGAAGGGAGTCTCTTCCTTCTTCAGCTCAGTCTGCCAGAAAAAAATATATATATCCTACAGTTTTACAATGGCAACGAATCTGACTTTCCTTGTATAAGAAATAGTATATACACAAGGATTCAGCAGGGCTTTAGGGAGTTATAAGAAGCCTCTGTCTCCTTGCCGGCACCTGAGAACCAGTTACTCGCCATCTGCCTCTCCCGGCCATGAATCTCTGACCTCCAGCCAAAACTTTTAATCTTATTTGCACGAGCCACAGGACCGTCAGGAAGCGAGGCCGGCGGTGGGCGGTGGAGACAGAATGCACACCGTAGGCCCGCTTGTATAACTTGTGAATGCTAAAACAGAACACTTCTAATAATAGCTTCTTTTTTTTTTCGAACATATTTTCAGCTTTTGACAGTAGAATCCAGGCAATGTTTAACACGGGGGAGCTAACCTTAAGGAGTTGGAAATTTCGTCTTATACATGAGCATATATTTAACTCTCTCTCTCTCTCTCTCTCTCTCTCTCTCTCTCTCTCTCTCGTTTATTCGTTCGTCTTTACTATAATTGCTCATCGTTCTGTCACATTTTTACGGCATGCTTTTTTTTGTTCTCTCTCTCTCTCTCTCTCTCTCTCTCTCTCTCTCTCTCTCTCTCTCTCTCTCTCTCTCTCTCTCTCTCTCTCTCTCTCTCTCTCTCTCGTCCATACAGTCCACACATAACGCAGCATTGTTCACCCTCGCGGAATATGTATTTGTGCTGTGTCCCTCATTTAGAATTCTTCCCTCGCTGGTACCTGTCTTGCAGATGATCACTGTTACCTAGTCTCTGCTGTTCTGATAATCCTGGACGCTCCCTTCCCTACTGAACACACGGCATTTATGAGTACGTGTCTTCCACCTTGAGTGCCAAACCTGAACTGACTTGCTTTCTGTTTTGGTTTCTGCTCCTATGATGATTCTGGACTCTCTCCCTCTCTGCTAAACACAAGATATTATTTTCTTATGAGGTGATATCTCTCCCCTTTGACGACTAAACCTGAACTGACTTACGCACGGGTACACTGTTGTCTTGGTTCCTGCTCCTATGATGATTCTGGACTCTCCCTCTCTGCTAAACACAAGACATTATTATTATTTTTTTATGAGGCGATATCTCTCTCCCCCCACCTGACTACTAAACCTGAAGTGACTTGTGGACGGTAATGTTGTCTTGGTTTCCGCTCCTATGATGATTCTGGACTCTCTCCCTCTCTGCTAAACACAAGATATTATTATTTTTTTATGAGGCGATATCTCTCCCCTTTGACTACTAAACCTGAACTGACTTACGCACGGGTACACTGTTGCCTGTATGGATTAACAATTTCCAAAGGCCGAGGAGGAAATTAAATGGATTCTTATGAGTGTTTTTTCACGTTCACGGTACAGAAGCCTTGTCACACTATCACTAGGCTCATAACACTACCCTCCATGGAAACACTCACCACCTCTACGAAAGCCTTGTCAAATATGTGTGTGTGTAGGCTCCGAAATGTTTGAGAATGTGGGAGGAGATTAATCGGATTGTTTTTTTCGAAGTGTTTTTTCACGTTCACGGTACAGAAGCCTTGTCAAACTATCACTAGGCTCATAACACTACCCTCCATGGAAACACCCACCACCTCTACGAAAGCCTTGTCAAATATGTGTGTGTAGGCTCTGAAATGTTTGAGAATGTGGGAGGAGATTAATCGTATTCTTAAGAGTGTTTTTTCAAGTTCATGGTGCAGAAGCCTTGTCAAACTATCACTAGGCTCATAACAGTACCCTCCATGGAGACACCCACCACCTCTACGAAAGCCTTATCTAATGCGGGTGTGTAGGCCCCATGTTTGAGAATATGGGCCCCGAGGTCATATTCTTAAACATTTCGGCGCCTAAAGGGGCTATTACACTGGGCAAATTTTCCGTGGTTCTTCAGTCAAACCACGATTTCCGCTAGCGTGGTTCTCATTTGTTTCTTGTTATTGCTTCTGATGATGATGGTGAGTAATACCGTCGTCCTTTGGTGAAATCTACCGAAGCTTTGGAAGATCGTGGACACGTCAGAAAACCACGGAAATAGAGCCACGTCAGCGGAAATCGTGGTTTGACTGAAGATCCACGGAAAATTTACCCAGTGTAACAGCCCCTTAAGCTATGTTTGACAAGGCTCTCGTAGCAGTTCTGTGCATTTTCAGGGGTAGTTTTATGTCCCTTTAGGTAGTTTGGCCCTTCCTCTGTACCATGAACCTAAAAAAAGAACACGCGTGGAAACCCGATTGATCACCTGTTCGGTTTCTGAAAATAGCTACTGAGCGAGGAGGAAGCGTCTGAGAATACCCACTCTGGCCTCTCCTCCTCTAATGGTTCTGGACTGCCCCTCCCTTCTAAAGACAAGACATTTATAAGCACGTATCATTCCCCTTGACAACCTGACTTGCGGACGGTTACTGAAGGCTTGGACTGCAGGGGAGGAGAGGGAAGGATATAACTGCAGGACGTTTTTGTGAGGGGCTGAGATGAGGAAGGTTTGGGCTGAAGGAGAGGAGAGAAGAGGAGTGGAAAGGAAAGGAAAGGAAAGGAAAGGTCTCTCCTCCTCTAAAGGTTCTGGACTGTCCCTCACTTCTAAAGACAAGACATTTATTAACACGTATCATTCCCCTTGACAACCTGACTTGCGGACGGTTACTGAAGGCTTGGACTGCAGGGGAGGAGATGAGGAAGGTTTGGGCTGAAGGAGAGAAGAGGAGAGGAAAGGAAAGGAAAGGAAAGGTCTCTCCTCCTCTGATGGTTCTGGACTGTCCCTCCCTACTAGAAACAAGACATTTATTAGCACGTATTATACCCCATGACTATATATACCAGACTTGCGGACGGTTAGGTACTGTTGCATTGGCCTCTCCTCTAATGGTTGTGGACTGTCCCTCCCTTCTAGAAACAAGACATTTCTTAGCACGTATCATTCTCCCTTGACTACCCAACCTGAGGGCTCCGGGTGACCTGCCAGCGATAAGAGCGTCACCCGCCTCCTACGTCACCGCGGGCTGCACTATCTGATACCCTCCTGCAGGTGCCAGATAAGGAACTCGAGTTACTGACTACCACTTTTTATCTAAACTATTAAAACTACGTTGATATTAAAACGAATACACTATCAAAACTAAGAGGTAAAATATTAAAACTTCGTGTGATTTAAAGAAATTCAATTAAAGTTATCCTTGGAAATTTAAAAAGCAGTAAAAAGAATAAAATACGGTACGAATATTTCACGGGTTGGCATTGATATGTGTGTGTGTGTGTGTGTGTGTGTGTGTGTGGGTGGGTGGGTGGGTGGGAGGGGGGAGAGGGGTAGGGTCGGGAAAGGAGTTGATGAGACGTAGAGGCGGCGAGTGGCGGCAGATAACGAGAAGATAACACATTAGAGCGATTTGGTGCAGCTACGTATTACCCTTTCCTTGGAGGACGCATAAACACCACCGAACCTACGTATGTGTCAATGGCTGTTTATCCTCTGCTGGGTGAATCGTAAGACCCATGTAGCTAATAAAAGCCCAACATAAAGATAAAAATAAATAACCAAATAAATAAAAATAAAGAGAAAGAAAGAAAAAAAAGGACAAAGAAAGAAAGAAAAAGACAAAGAAAGCGAAAGAAAGAAAGGAGGGAAGAAAGGAAGTCAGGAAGAAAGAGAAAATGGAAGAAAGGAAAAAAAAGAGAGAAAAAAAAGTCTCCCACTATCACGACCGCTAATACAGAAGTCCAGGTATGCAGAGGTGTGGCGTATATTATTAAGAAAGAAAGAAAGAAAGAAAGAAAGAATGAACAAGAACAAAATAAAGTAAAAAAGAAAAATGAAAGTCACCCATTATCACGACCCAGAATACAGAAGCCCAGGTAAGCAGAGGTGTGAGGTGTATTTTTAAGAAAGAAGGAACATAAGAACATAAGAACATAGGGAGACTGCAAGAAGAGAAAGTCACCTCTCATAACGACCCACAGTACAAGAGGTCAGTTTCGCAGAGGTGTGACGTGTACTACTAAGAAAGAGAAAGAAAGAAACGAAGAAAGAAAAAGAAAGAGAAAGCAAAAGAAAAAACAAAAACTCGCTTCTTATTACGACCCAGAGTGTAAGAGGCCAGGTGTGTGTGTGCAGGTGTGGAGTACGTCACTAGCCTGCACGAAGATTTGATTGAAGCACGAAAAGGTGAAGGCCGGCAGGTGTGTGCAGGTGTAGGTTACGTCTCTGGTCTGCACGAAGGCTTAATTGGAGTATAAAAAAAGGTGAACGCCAGGTGTGTACAGATGTAAGGTGTGTACGTCACTTGAATAATTGTAAAGGAAGCAGCTCAATGGCAAAAAAAAAAAAAAAAAAAAAAAAAAAACTATCATTGATCCTATATAAAAGAGAAGTGTGGCCCAAAAAGGTCTGGCCTGCACGAAGGTTTAACGGACCCACTAAAAGGTGCAGGCCAGGTGTGTGCAGGTGTGGGGTTACGTCACTGGCCTGCACGATGGTTTAAAGCACTGGAAGGTTAAGAAGGACAGGTGTGTAGAGGTGTAGGGTACGTCACAAAGCATCATAAGGTGTAGGCCAGGTGTGTGTGCAGGTGTGGGTTCGTCGCTGGCCTGCACGAAGATTTAAAGCACTAGAAGGTTAAGAAGGACAGGTGTAGGTTATGTCACAAAGTATTAGGTGTAGGCCAGGTGTGCGTGCTGGTGTAGGTTGCGTCACTGGCCTGCACGAAGGTTTAGAGCACTAGAAGGTTAAGAAGGACAGGTGTGTAGAGGTGTAGGCCACAAAGCATCAGAAGGTGTAGGCCAGGTGTGGGTTGCGTCACTGGCCTGCACGAAGGTTTAGAGCACTAGAAGGTTAAGAAGGACAGGTGTGTAGAGGTGTAGGGCACAAAGCATCAGAAGGTGTAGGTCAGGTGTGTGTGCAGGTGTGGGTTGCGTCACTGGCCGGCACGAAGGTTTAAAGCCCGAGCAGAAGGCGGCCCTGTAACGAGGCTGATGGAGCGGCCGCCAGAGGATGTGAGCCAGTTTGTTTACATCCGGGCCGCCCGCCGCCTGCCCGCTGCCTCGCCCCTCACCACTGGACCACTAACACCGCCGCCACGAGGGGAAGGTGGTGGTGGTGGTGGTGGTGATGATTGGTCCTAGAATACCACCACCACCACCACCAATAATATCACCGACACGAGGGGATGGGATGGGATGGTTAATGGTGATGTTGGTGGTGATGATAATAACAGTGGTGGTGGTGATGATGCTGAAGATGGATCCTAAAATACCACCACCACCATCAATAACAACAACAGCAACAATAATAATACAACAATGGCAAAAATAATAGCAATATCTGGTGACTGTGAAAATGATTGGGTAATATAATAATAACAATAATGAATATAATAACACCACTATTACTGCGGCCAATAGCAATAACAAAATAACAAGTAGTAGTAGTAATAGTAGTAGTAGTAGTATAGTAGTAGTGGTAGTAGTAGTAGTAGCAGTAGTAGTAGTAGTAGTAACAATAATAATAACAGTAATAACAACAGAAACAAGAATAACAACAACTTCCTCAACAACAACGAGCACCCACAGGTAAGCTAAGGTAAGGTAAGACGTGGAGATAGTGGTGACTCAGGTACAGGTGGTGACGGCACAGACATACCTGCTCTTTCACCACTCCTTCCTTCCTGCCTCTGACCTGCACCCTCCGCCGCCCGTCATGGAGGCGCCTTCAGAGCACCAAATCTTTACCAAGGGTGTCAGTCTTATCAATACGTCAGAAAGCCAATCATTTCAAAGCATAAAAGAGCTGGATCTTATCAGTGTATCAAGAAGCTGAAACTGACCGGGTGTTGTCAGGTCATAAAAAAAAACTACATGGGGGCTTGCTCAGGGGGCCCGTCAGTGGTGGAGGCGGAGAGTGAGTGAAGCAACGCGCCGATTTTTGACAATGTGATGCTTGGAAAACGTCTAGATTTTCTAATACATCAATGGCTTCTCTGTTTTGATGAACTGAAACGATATTAATTCTGAAACATTAACAGGATATGTGGAAAATACTGTTTTTGACGAAATTAAAACATCTGGAATTTAGATGGATTGATAACAGCTTTTTGGTGATGGGATGAAAAGATAAGACCATTTTTTGACGCTCTGCTGCTTCCCCTCGCCACGCACTCACGCGGGCACGTTATAATACTTCCTGGCTGCTGGGTGGGCGGTGGGTTGGTTGGGGGCGGGTGAGTGGTGTGAGGGGCAGGGTACATACATACTCTCATGCATTTCGGGGCCTACACGCACGAACATTAGACAAGGCTTTCGCAGAGGTTGAGGGTACTTCCATGGGGGGGTGTACTTATGAGCCTTGTGATAGTTTGACAAGGCTTCTGCTGCACCGTGAATCGCACACTTATGAGAACCCGACTAATCTTCTTTGTGGCGTTGGGAAATAGCTGTTTGTGAGAGGAGAAGGAGGAGGAGGAGGAGGAGGAGGTTAGGGGGATCACAAGGGGAAGGAACGGGAAGAACAAGGATGCGAGGGCGAGACAGGGAAAATAGAGAAGATGGAAAGTGGAATGGGGAAAAGGAGACGGAGGAGGAGGAGGAGAATAGTGGGAATGAAAGAGGGGGAAAGTAAAGAACAAGAAAGGGAACAGGGGAAATAGAGAAGATGGAAAGTGAAGTTAGAATATACGGGGCCCAAGGCAGCTCATCCCAGGCCGGCATTACAGCTCCACCCTCAGCCAGGCCCAGCACAAGGGGCCGGATGCCGCTCAGAGGCCCTCACCGCCAGGCCGACGAATAACATCCCGTCACTCACACCCTTATCTGCCTTGCCCTTATAACCTTCCCGCGCCCTCACCCTTCCCTTACTACTACCCCCTGATGACCCTTAACCTCCCTCACACTCTTCCTACCCCTGATGAGCCCTCCCTTTTGCCTTACTATCTCTCCCATTCCTTTCCCTCACAGCTTTACTACCCCTCATCAGCTCTCCCTTTCACTCACCCTCACTCCTTCCCATAATATTAACCCCTGATCCCCTTTACTCTTCCCTTGCTACCCTTTCCCTTACCCTCACACCCTTTACTACCCATGATCAGCCCTTACCTTCCCTTACCACTGCCCCCAGATCGAACCCAATTAGCTTTCCCTTACCCCTGGTCAGTCTCCCCCCTCCCTTACCTTCCCTTACCCCTGGTCAGTCTCCCCCCTCCCTTACCTTCCCTTACCCTTGATCAGTCTGCCCCCTCCCTTACCCTTGATCAGTCTCCCCCCTCCCTTACCTTCCCTTACCCTTGATCAGTCTCCCCCCTCCCTTACCTTCCCTTACCCCTGATCAGTCTCCCCCTCTCCCTTACCTTCACCCCTTATCTTCCCAGGCTCCCCCCGCTCACCTTACTATGACTGCTACCGCCCGCCTCTCACTGTCCCCTCACTTCTGCAACCTCACTCTCCCTTCTCTCACACTCACTCATGTCACTTCTGCAGCCTCACCCCTCACTCTATCTCATCTTCATCCCTCACCCCTCAATCTCCCTTCTTTCACCCTGCCTCATCTTCACCATTCACCTTCCCTCATCCTCACCCTTAAAACCTCCCTCATCTTCCCCTCTCACTCCTATTCTTCCTGTAACCCCTGACATTGCAGCCGCCTCCCACCCCTCCTTCCCTCCCTCCCCCTCACCCTTGACACTGCTCCCCCCTCACTCCCCCCACGCCCCGGTGCACACAAGGGCCGGAGCTGGTTAGTGCCGCATGATAGCAGGAGCTGTCACACGTCGGCTATTCCTGACGGCGCTATGCAGGGGTTTGTATATGCCACCACAACCACCACCGCTACCACCACGACCAGTCTTTCCTGTAAACACCACTAGTACTGTCATTAACAATATATAGGTGCGTACTGTTAGACGCTTCCGCCTCTCACATCAACTATTTCTAAAGGCCAAAAAGGAGATCAGTCGGGTTCTTATGATACAGAGGAAGGGACAATCTACCTACTACCAGGGTCATAAAACTATCCCTGGAAGTGCCCAAAACGAAAGCCTATACGAAAGCCTTGTCAAATGTGTGAGCTTGGGCGGCAAAGTGATTGAGCACACGGAGCATAATAACCACAACCACCATCGCCACCACCACCACCATCACCACCACGACTATCACTATTACTGTCATCAACA
>NC_066516.1:13730910-13833410 GCF_024679095.1 Eriocheir sinensis
TAATTCCTAAAAGTTTAATAACCCAAATTGACACCCGCTGAATTCTATACCACTGTTAAGACCCACAATTTTGACCCCAGTAATTAATGACCTCTCTATAATCTACTAGGGGAGTGGAGTCGGAATCGGTAAAAATATCTCCGACTCTGACTCCTTTACGGTACGTGTGATGTGGTGTGGTTGTGTGTGGTGTGGTGGTATTTGATTTGCCTACCACTGAACTGCAGAAGAGGGGAAGGGGGAGGAGGGGTAGAGTCGGGGAAGGGGGAGGGGGGTTGAGTCGGGGAAGGGGGAGGGGGGTTGAGTCGGGGAAGGGGGAGGGGGGAAGAGTCGGGGAAGGGGGAGGGGGGTTGAGTCGGGGAAGGGGGAGGGGGGTGTAGAGTCGGAGTCGGAGTCGCAACCTTAAAATTTCCTTGAGTTGGAGTAATATATTTTTTTTTTTTATCCGAATCCACATCCTAGCTAAATACGATGACTGACGCTTCTCATCTTTTTCCTCGTAAATGCGTAATATTTGTGTCCAGGAAGTCATGCGAGTGTTAATTAAATCTCTTGTTAAGTCCATGACGCCAGCATTTACTGATCTATCTCTGTACAGTAACTCACACGGACATAACAGTTATCATGCAATTCTTTATACAATTCTCATGCATTTCCTTTTTTTTCCAGGAGCATTTACTGATCTATCTCTGTACAGTAACTCACACGGACATAACAGTTATCATGCAATTCTTTATACAATTCTCGTGCATTTCCTTTTTTTCCAGGCTGTCTTGGGGGTGATAAGTCTCTCCCATGAACAGTGTATACAAACAACCTCTTGGAGCCTTTGTGTAGTCCATGACATGCACAGCGAGGCAGGGAATGAACAACGAAATGTCAAATGTAAGTAAATAATGAGGTGCAGGGAAAAGGGGTGAGGAGGGAGAACCATGGAGGAGAACACACACACACACACACACACACACACACACGTGGAGGACACCGCCGCGTATATACACAAACAGCGTGTATACAAAGCAAGTCTTGGAATGCGTGTCCTTCGCCTTGCTGTCACGCACCACTATCATCAACGCGAGCTGGGCTGGCTATACTACACATTGCCGGGGAAAGACAGGGAAGCAACACACACACACACACACACACACACACACACACACACACAAGGCTACACGTTACTATTTTTGTCTGTCTGTATGTCTGCTTGTATCTCTTATCTTTATGTCGCTCTTCTATCTTCTGTCTGTCTGTCTACCTGTCTTTTTTTTCTCTCTGAGACACACACACACACACACACACACGGCTACACGTCACTGGTAATTCCATGAGGAGGAGCAGAAAAGGGGGGAGAGGGAGGAGGGGACGAAGAGAGGAGAGGGAGGAGGAGGGAGAAGAGGAAGGAGGGGAGGAAGAGGGAGAACGCTGAGGGTGGTGGGAGGAGGAGGAGGAGGAGGAGTCAGAGTGCCTAATAGTGAGTCACGAGAGAGAGAGAGAGAGAGAGAGAGAGAGAGAGAGAGAGAGAGAGAGAGAGAGAGTAAATAAAGAACTCCACTTATCACCCGTCACCTGACACACTGATAACCACCACGTCACTTCTCAGGGATTAAAAGAAAGAAAAATAAACCCTGGCTACCACCCACCGTCCCACTTAAACCCCCACCTAGCCTAACCTAACCTAGCCTCTCCCCCTTTGTAAATACCCTATCTAACGCTACAAACAAAAACTAGTCTAGCCTATAATTTTGTTGTCCATTGTTTTCAGCTATAATAACAGATACAGCTTCTCCATTTCCCACTAGCCTTGTCAAATCAAAACCACTAACCACTCACATCTACCTATGAATAATGAACAGAAAAGGAGGTTATTATATTAGCTCAGGAAGGTGACGAAGAATGAAATAGACCAGGATTATGTGGAAGAATATTAACCTAGGCAAGCATGTGAAAGAATTAGACAATGCTATTAAGGAGAGGGGAAGTTCCATACCTATAGCCTAGCATAACCTAAATGAACCCTTTCTCCCTCCTCTTGTCAATATGTAGACTAGTAACACCCACAGTGAAGCAAAATCAAGTCTAGCCTAATATTTTGTAGTAGTCCATTGTTTTCGTGCATGATATCACATGGAACCATATTCTTAAACATTTCAGAGTCCAAGTACACACATTCGACAAGACTTTCATAGGTGTTCTGAGCATATCTATGTGTAGTTTTATGAACCACGTGGTAGTCTGACCCTTCTTCTGTACCATGAACCTAAAAGAACACTCATTTGGACCCAAGTGATCTTTTTTGGCCTTTGGAAATAGTTGATGTGTGAAGCGGAAGCGTCTCAGAATACCGACGATAGACCTTCCCCTCTCCCTAATAGCATTGTCTAATTCTTGCACATACTTGTCTAGGTTAATATTCTTCCTCATAATCCTGGTCTGTTTCACCCTTCCTCAATTTCCTGAGCTAATAACTCATCCCCAGCGTACTCCTTTTCTGTTCGTTATTCAGTGCCTAATAAATCGCCCTTCACCAGACTATCTAAACCAACCAAATCATCTGCTCTACAAGCCTTGCCTATTACCCTCTCTTCCATCACTCCTAGCCTAGCACCACCCGTCAAATTATGCCTACCATTTCCTTGGCTAGCCGGTACATAACACCTTTCCCTTGCAACTTCCCTATCCTGACAAAGCCAAAATCGTTCACCTTCTATAGCCAATCAGCCATATTTCTGCCAGTCATTTTTAGGTTAACAAGTACATAACACCATTCCCAACATTTCTATCCTAGCAAAGCCAAAATCGTTCACCTTATATAGCCAATCAACCATATTTCTGCCAGTCACTTTTAGGTTAACAAATGCCAGTCACTTTTAGGTTAACAAGTACATAACATCATTTCCCAACAACATTTATACCCTAGCAAAGCCTAAATCGTTCACCTTATGTAGCCAATCAGCCATATTTCTGCCAGTCACTTTTAGGTTAACAAGTACATAACATCATTTCCCAACAACATTTATACCCTAGCAAAGCCTAAATCGTTCACCTTATATAGCCAATCAACCATATTTCTGCCAGTCACTTTTAGGTTAACAAATGCCAGTCACTTTTAGGTTAACAAGTACATAACATCATTTCCCAACAACATTTCTACAATCAACCATATTTCTGCCAGTCACTTTTAGGTTAACAAGTACATAACATCATTTCCCAACAACATTTATACCCTAGCAAAGCCTAAATCGTTCACCTTATATAGCCAATCAGCCATATTTCTGCCAGTCACTTTTAGGTTAACAAGTACATAACACCATTCCCAAACAACATTTACAACCTAGCAAAGCCTAAATCGTCCACCTCAAGTCAGTCAGTCAGCCAGTCAGTTCAGCGCCCACTCAGCCACCCACCCGCCCCAACCTTCTTCGCCTTGCCTCACCCCGCCGCCCTCCTTCACCAGCAGGCTCCCCCGTCACCCAACTCGTCCTATCACATTCCAACACTTTCAAGGCCGCCCTGACATACACTGCAAAATATTTATTCACGAGAGATAAAACATAGCATTCATCCCGAGGCCAGCCAAGCACACACACACACACACACACACACACACACACACACACACACACACACACACAGGACGGTGAGTGTCACGTACTTACGTCCTTGCAACCCGGGTTCATGAACTCACCTGCAAGAGGAAAAAAAGAAAAATATTAGCCATTAAATATAACACGCTTGAACGCATATAAGAAGCTGCTCTCTCTCTCTCTCTCTCTCTCTCTCTCTCTCTCTCTCTCTCTCTCTCTCTCTCTCTCTCTCTCTCTCTCTCTCTCTCTCTCTCTCTCTCTCTCTCGCAATAAAATAAATAAATAAATACAGACAGATGATGGCTAGGTACAAAGACACATAAATACTTTCTCTCTCTAAATAAAATAATAAATAAATAAATAGATAATGGATACAGACAATGAAACATATATACTAGACGGATGCAAAAATAAATGCCGAGATGAAAGGATTAAATTTAGTTTCCTTCAGTTTCCCATCTCGCTAGTCAGCCCTCTGGTATTTCGGGGTTCAGACTCCACATCTTATTGGGCCTGATATTGAAAGGTGGCGCGGAGGAGGAGGAGGAGGAGAGAGAGAGAGAGAGAGAGAGAGAGAGAGAATTACATGACCTTTTATCAACGTCACCTCGATGTCCACCAGGGTTAAAGAAGAAGGATCCCGTATACCCTACAAATTAGAAAGTGATGTTTTTTTTTGTTTTGTTTTTTAGCACGAGATGAACCTTGAAATATGATAACTATGGTCAATCTGAGGGGATCAAGGACGGTGCTGGCTGGCTTCCTGGCGTGGAGAGTTGGCTAATACTGATGCTGTGAGTTTCCTATTCTCAAACATTTAGGACCTTACACACAATCACATCTGGTAAGGCTTTCGCAGGAGTGCTTAATGAGTGAATGTGGGAGTGGGTGGGGTTGCGTGGGTGTGAGTGGGTGCATGAATGAATGAGCGGGGGCAGAGGGTAGTGCATTAGCGAGTGGGATGGATGAGTACCAACATTTGACAAGGCTTTCGTAGAGGCTCTGTTAGTATTGCCATGGGTAGTTTTATGATAAGTGATAAGTCTGACAAGGCTTCTACACAATGGACGTGGAAAACAAAACATGAGAACCCGAGTAATCTCCTTCGTGGGCTTTGAAAATATTTGTTGTGTGAGCCGAGTCTGCAGAATTAGTGCTAATATTGCCATGGGTAGTTTCATGAGTCTGGTGATAAGTTTGACAAGGCTCCTACACTATGGACGTGGAAAACAAAACATGAGAACCCGAGTAATCTCCTTCGTGGGCTTTATAAATATGTCTGAGAATTAGTGTTAGTATTGCCATGGGTAGTTTTATGAGTCTGGTGATAAGTTTGACAAGGCTTCTGCACAATGAACGTGGAAAACAAATCATGAGAGCCCGAGTAATCTCCTTCGTGGGCTTTGAAAATACTTGTTGTGTGAGCCGAGTCTGCAGAATTAGTGCTAATATTGCCATGGGTAGTTTTATGAGTCTGGTGATAAGTTTGACAAGGCTTCTGCACAATGGACGTGGGAAACAAAACATGAGAATCCGACTAATCTCCCTCGTGGGCTTTGGAATTATCTGTTGTGAGAGCCGAAAGCGTCTGAGAATACGGATCAAGCCAATTAAGTTATATTAGAATGCCTCAATGACTGCTTCCTTATTCCGATTGAGGAGTGGCAGGATTACACGTTCGTTACTAAAACACTTCAGGACACAGCCGGGTCACTGCACGAAGGAAGAGGAAAATACAAAAAGAAAGAAAGCAATCATAAAAATAAATAAATAAATAAAGGAAAAAATATAAAACTAAACGAAAATAAAACACAGAATACGTCAAGATAATCTCTCCTCGAGGTCTTGACGCATCCACGAGTCGCCCTTCGGAGGCTGGCGAAGGAAGTTATATGATGCGTCACCAATCAATACACAGCTATGAACCAGTCCTTCCCACACCATAGCATTAACTGGGGGTGGGTTCGACAAGGGAATACACATGCAGAATACCCAGTAGCAAAAAGAAAGGGAAGAAAGGGCTGAAAAACGAACCAAGGATTAATACATGGATACATAAAAAAAAAAAAAAAAAATCGATTAAAAAAGTGATGAAATAAAACTGAAATAGTAAGGCTCAGATTACACAGAATAACCAGAAAGGTGAAATTAAGGCTGATAAACGAATCTAGGAATAATACATGGATACATTACCCCCCCCCCCCAAAAAAAAAAGAAAAAAAATCGATTAAAGAAGTGATGAAATAAAACTGAAATACTAAGAAGATACAGGTTAGTGAGAGGGGGAAAGAGACTGAAAAACGAATCTAGGGAATAATTAGACGAAGGATACAATTACCAACGAAAGATAAATTAGAGTATTATGATTTAGATTACACAAAATAGGCAGAAAAAAAGGGGGAAAAAACTGAAAAGCGAATCTATGAGTAATAAAGGAAGACAAAGAATACATTACACCAACGAAAGATAGATCAGAAAAGACGGATGACGCAAAAGAATACATTAAACCAACGAAAGACAGATTAGAAAAGACGGATGACGCAAAAAACGAAACACTGCGGCTTAGATTACAAAAACAAATAGACGGAAAAAAGGAGAAAAAAAATTAAAACACGAATATATTAGAAAAGACGGATGACGCAAAAAACGAAACACTGAGGCTTAGATTACAAAAACAAATAGACGGAAAAAAGGGAAAAAAAGAACTTGAAAAAACAATCTATGAGTAGTAAAGGAAGACAGAGAATACATTAAACCAAATAGACGGAAAAAAGGGGACAATCTATGAGTAGTAAAGGAAGATAGATTAGAAAACGGACAAAACAAAAAAAACGACACTGGATTTTTAAAAAAAAAAAAATAGGAAAAAAAAAGGGAAAAAAAGAACTTGAAAAAACAATCTATGAGTAGTAAAGGAAGACAGAGAATACATTAAACCAACGAAAGATAGATTAGAAAAGACGAATGACACAAAAAAACGAAATATTGCGGTTTAGATTACACAAAATAGGCAGAAAAAAGTGAGAAATGAGCTGAAAAACAAACCTATGAGTAATAAAGAAAGACAGAGAATACATTATACCCAAAAAAGACAGATTAGAGAAGACGGATGACATAAAACTGAAACATTAATACTTAGATTACACAAAATAGGCAGAAAAAAGTGAGAAATGAACTGAAAAACAAACCTATGAGTAATAAAGAAAGACAGAGAATACATTATACCAAAAAAAGACAGATTAGAGAAGACGGATGACATAAAACTGAAACATTAATACTTAGATTACACAAAATAGGCAAAAGAAAGGTTGAAAAAGACTGGAAAAAAAAAATCCAGAAATAATACTAATGAAAAAGGATACAGTTATATACGAAAGATCAATTAGGGAAGATGGGTGAAGTCAAACTGATATATTATTACGACCAGGAGTAAGTGAGAAATAAAATGAGACCAGAGGAGCGAGGGGTCAGTGGTGTGGTGTCGCAAGGCCCAGTCATCGCCAGCCGTCCCTCCGTCAGCCCTCGCCACTCACTCTGGACACGTCGCCTGCCGCTTCACCCACCGCGCAGATTAAGAGCCTCGACGAACGCCTGCACCACCACCACCACCACCACCACACCCTCCAAGTATATACACATCAAGAAGCAAATCAACTGAGACCGAAATACCAACTTAAATAACTTATAAAACTCAGGCAGGTCATCTCAGGAAAGGAAAGGAAGAAGAAATTAAATCTGAAAAAGCTAAACAAACTAAATGAGAAACGAGAAGCATTGAGTAAGACAAATGGTAAAGATGAAAGCGTAAAATAGAAGCCTGAAATGGGTAACTAGTTTTAAATGGGGACGAATTACATACTTATAAAACTCAGGCAGGGAAGGAAAAGGAAAATAAACCTAAAAAAAAAAAAGCTTGACAGACTAAACGAGGAACGAAACACCAAATTAAACAAATAGTAAAAATGAGACCGTAACAGAAAAGCCTGAAAATAGGAAAGTAATATTAACAGAGGACGAACTTATAACAATCATGCAGGAAAAGATGAGGAAAACAAACCCGAATAAAAACCTAACAAATTAAACGAGAAACAAAACACTGACGCAACACAAAAGGTAAATAATGAAACCGTAACAGAGGCTCCGGAGAATGAGTAGACGAATTCAATATATAAAACAATAAGAACGTACGTAGACAACTGGCATAAAGTGTGATAAACAAAGACGGGTCCGTTGCAACATCTGGTCTGGTAGGACGCCAAGAAAGAAATATTAATAAGAAAAGCTGCTGTGTGTGTGTATGTGTGTGTGTGTGTGTGTGTGTGTGTGTGCGTGTGCTATAAGTAACCAGTTGACTTATGAACGTGAGGCGATGGTGAAATTTCTCTTTTTTAATGGAAGTTTCACGTGAGACTAAGAATGATGTTACAATGATGATGATGATGGATTTAAATTATTCGTCACATTGTCATTCTTAAAGTACTGCTCTCCGGTTTTATAAGGCCCATATTTACCAACCTTTAGGAGTTTACACACCCACGTTGGATAGGGCTTTCGTAGTTGTTGTGGTAGTTTTGAGTAGTTTGTTTGAGTAGTTGAGTAGTTGTTGTGGTAGTTTTGAGCCTAGTGATAATTTGACAAGGCTAAGTACTGCTCTCCGGTTTTATAAGGCCCATATTTTCCAACCTTTCGGAGCTTACACAGCCACGTTGATTAAGGCTGTCGTAGAAGTTGTTGTGCTAGTATTTTCATGGGTAGTTTTGAGCCTAGTGATAATTTGACAAGGCTAAGTGCTGCTCTCCGGTTTTATAAGGCCCATATTTACCAACCTTTCGAAGTTCACACACCCACGTTGGATAGGGCTTTCGTTGTTGTTGTGGTAGTATTTCCATGGGTAGTTTTGAGCCTATAGTCTTCTAAATATGTCGAGGCCGGTCTGGCGAAGGCTCCCGCGGGTCCGTTCCTCCCCTCTGCTCTGCCACACAGTCCCAACACATATCTCTTCCTCTCATATGTAAGCTATAGGTAACATATGAGAGGACAAAATAGGTGTTGGGACTGTGTGGCAGAGCAGAGGGGAGAAATGGACCCGCGGAAGCCAACGCCAAAACGGACTCGACAATTTGGTTTCGCTATAGTGATAATTTGACGAGGCTTCTGCACCATGAACGTGAAAAACACTCGTGTGAACCCGGCTAATCTCCCTTGTGGTCTTTGGAAATTATTGTTGTGAGAGCCGAAAGCGTCTGAGAATACGGGCCACCCTCAACAGCTGACTCACATATCAAGCTCTCGTGTCAGAATCAACAGATGGATTTCGACTTCGTGGTTTGAACGCCAAGCATGAGAAGCGACGCTGTATTGGATCACTTGCATTGCTGTGACATGATACTTCATAATCATTGTTTACCTTCTGAACTTCCACCTTTTCCAGCCTTCCCAGTTTACATGTTTGCTGTAAATTAGAACCCTAGCATTCCCCAACGATTCTTGAAGCAGTGACCAGTTATAAGGAAAGTTTCGTTTAGTCGGCGCAACATCTGTGGTCATTTGCCGGAGAGACAGAAGGGGAAGGAATTATAGAAGGGAACAGATCCCAGGAGACGGGACACAACCCCCGATTAATACCTGGTACCCATTCACTGCTGGGTTGATGTGTGGACAGGGGCGTAGGGTATCGGAAAAGCCGCCCAAATTTTTTCACTCCGCCCGGGAATCGAACCCGGGCTTTCTCGGTTGTGAGCCGAGTGTGCTAACCACTGCACCATGAAGCCCCCACCCATCTCCGCCATCTACATCCGTCGCAACTGAGATACAAGGCGAACATGTCTAAGCAATTACCGGGAGGCTGAACCGGACAGACGTAACATAAAGTCATCGCCTGGAGTCTTCCCCGCCCAGGGTAGGGTCAGCAGTAATTATACGGTAATCGACAGGCTCCATTCTCTTATAGTTTACACAGAAGATCAAGCCATAGCGACATCTGGCGGCGGTAGTTTTTCCCCCGTGCCACATGTGTTGGATGAAGGGCGGATGTTCAAGACCGCCGACACCAATGGGCCATATTCTTAACACTGTCGGGGTCCAACCACACACATTTGTCAAGGCTTTCGTAGGAGAAGCAGCGAGTAGCGGGCTTTTTTTTATTATTGTTTCCTTTTTCTGTGCCCTTGAGCTGTCTCCTTTGTTGTAAAAAAAAAAAAAAAAAAGTGTGCCGACCTTTCCATGGGTAGTTTTATGACCCTGGTGGTAGTTTGACAAGGCTTCTGTACCTTAATCGTGAGAAGATACCCGTGAGAACTTGATTAATCTACTTTCGGGCCTCGGAACTAGCTGATGAGAGAAAGAACTTTAAAAAAAAAATGAGAACCCAGTTAGGAACACCAGTAGCGAGATAATTAAAGTCAAAATGAACCGAGTGGAGGAGGAGGAGGAGGAAGAGGAAAGTGGATGAAGTGATAACGAAGAGTGTGATGAGAAGAATGATGCTTAGGAAAAAAAGAACAGGAAGATATAAGGATGCTTAGAAGAGGAGAAGGTGGGAAGAGGAGGAATATAAGAGTGATATTTAGAAGTAGAAGGGATAGAGAAGGAGGAGGAGGAAGAGGAAAGTGGATGAAGTGATAACGAAGAGTGTGATGAGAAGAATGATGCTTAGGAAAAAAGAACAGGAAGATATAAGGATGCTTAGAAGAGGAGAAGGTGGGAAGAGGAGGAATATAAGAGTGATATTTAGAAGTAGAAGGGATAGAGAAGGAGGAGGAGGAAGAGGAAAGTGGATGAAGTGATAACGAAGAGTGTGATGAGAAGAATGATGCTTAGGAAAAAAGAACAGGAAGATATAAGGATGCTGAGAAGAGGAGAAGGTGGGAAGAGGAGGAATATAAGAGTGATATTTGGAAGTAGAAGGGATAGAGAAGGAGACATAGTTGAAACGAGAGTGGACACGAAGAAAAAACACTGATGAGGACTTTTTTCGGGCTTTGGAAATGGTTGAAACGAGAGTGGACACGAAGAAGAAAAAACACTGATGAGGACTTTTTTCGGGCTTTGGAAATAGTTGATGCGAGAGTGGACGTGAAAAAAATAACACTCAGAGAACACCAAGCCAACAAGACAGGTCGTTATAATAAGACACTTTCGCTTCTCATATCAACTATTTATAAAGGTCAAAGAGAGACTCAGTCGGGTTCTAATGAGTGTTTCTTCAGGTTCACGGTACAGAAGAAGGGTCAAACTAACACCAGGGTCATAAAACTACTACTGGAAATGATCACAACTGCTACGAAAGCCTTGTCAAATATGTGTTTCTTCAGGTTCACGGTACAGAAGAGGGGTCAAACTAACACCAGGGTCATAAAACTACTACTGGAAATGACCACAACTCCTATGAAAGCCTTGTCAAATATGTGTTTCTTCAGGTTCACGGTACAGAAGAAGGGTCAAACTAACACCAGGGTCATAAAACTACTACTGGAAATGACCACAACTCCTACGAAAGCCTTGTCAAATATGTGTTTCTTCAGGTTCACGGTACAGAAGAAGGGTCAAACTAACACCAGGGTCATAAAACTACTACTGGAAATGATCACAACTCCTATGAAAGCCTTGTCAAATATGTGTTTCTTCAGGTTCACGGTACAGAAGAAGGGTCAAACTAACACCAGGGTCATAAAACTACTACTGGAAATGACCACAACTCCTATGAAAGCCTTGTCAAATATGTGTTTCTTCAGGTTCACGGTACAGAAGAAGGGTCAAACTAACACCAGGGTCATAAAACTACTGAAATGACCACAACTCCTACGAAAGCCTTGTCAAATATGTGTTTCTTCAGGTTCACGGTACAGAAGAAGGGTCAAACTAACACCAGGGTCATAAAACTACTACTGAAATGACCACAACTCCTATGAAAGCCTTGTCAAATATGTGTTTCTTCAGGTTCACGGTACAGTAGAAGGGTCAAACTAACACCAGGGTCATAAAACTACTACTGGAAATGACCACAACTCATACGAAAGCCTTGTCAAATATGTGTTTTTTCAGGTTCACGGTACAGAAGAAGGGTCAAACTAACACCAGGGTCATAAAACTACTACTGGAAATGATCACAACTCCTATGAAAGCCTTGTCAAATATGTGTTTCTTCAGGTTCACGGTACAGAAGAAGGGTCAAACTAACACCAGGGTCATAAAACTACTACTGGAAATGACCACAACTCCTATGAAAGCCTTGTCAAATACGTGTTTCTTCAGGTTCACGGTACAGAAGAAGGGTCAAACTAACACCAGGGTCATAAAACTACTACTGGAAATGACCACAACTCCTACGAAAGCCTTGTCAAATATGTGTTTCTTCAGGTTCACGGTACAGAAGAAGGGTCAAACTAACACCAGGGTCATAAAACTACTACTGGAAATGACCACAACTCCTACGAAAGCCTTGTCAAATATGTGTTTCTTCAGGTTCACGGTACAGAAGAAGGGTCAAACTAACACCAGGGTCATAAAACTACTACTGGAAATGACCACAACTCCTATGAAAGCCTTGTCAAATATGCGAACTTAGACGTCGAAATGTTTAGTAATAGTGTCCAGCCTCGTCCTGCGTGGCCTCGAGAGTCACGGCATCACGGCAAGGAGCGAGGGCGACAGTAATAGAGCAGCAGCAGGCTGAGGCAACAGGATGACTCAGCCGCAGCGCCCCGCACGCCCTGGCTCCATTGACGTGTCCCCATCACTCAAGATAATGACTCGCCTTTCCCCGCCACAAGGAAACGCGTCGTTGTGTAATGGAATTATTGTCTCGCTCTGGCCGATGGAAAACACCTCCACTCATCTCATCATCCTTCCATTCTTCAGCGGCCCTCACCAGCTCATTAAGAAGACTAATAATGACAGCTCCGCCACCATCCATCCATCCGTCTCTCTCTCTCTCTCTCTCTCTCTCTCTCTCTCTCTCTCTCTCTCTCTCTCTCTCTGTCTCTCTGTCTCTCTCTCTCTCTCTCTCTCTCTCTCTCTCTCTCTCTCTGTCTGTCTGTCTGTCTGTCTGTCTGTCTGTCTGTCTGTCTGTCTGTCTGTCTGTCTGTCTGTCTGTCTGTCTGTCTGTCTGTCTGTCTCTCTCTCTCTCTCTCTCTCTCTCTCAGCCTCAGTAAGCAGATGTGTTACGCCTCACCCAGCAAGAAGACGCTGACCAAGGCGGCTGATGGTGATAGTGATGACGGTGGTGGTAATGATGATGATGATGATGATGATGAGTAAAGGCAACACATACGTAGACAACTAAAGGTAACAGACTGCTAAAGAAGACAAATGTTCACAGAGCTGCTGGGAGAGAGTTAAGGAGCCGGATCATCACGTGGATTACCTGTACGAAAGTTTAAAGCAACACAAAATTTAAATCAACAGGGAAAACAATATTGAGCTGACTAAAGGAACGGACCGCTGCAGTGTTCGATACTCTGTCTTGTTAAGGGTCCCTTACATCAACGGTTTTAATTCAGGAACAAACTCGTGATGTTGGAAGGTATACAGATACAGATACTAGGCTGTCACACCACAAAGGTTGGCACTCTCCTTGAACGGAACGCTGTACAGTCAGAAAATCCTGCCAGTCCTGACGTGGGGTTCAGAAACTTGCAGCCTCACAAAAAAATAAGAAAGCTAAGAAGTGCACAGAGAGAAGGATAAAAAAAAAAAATACTGGGCATAACTTGCTGAGAAAAGAAGAAATAGCATCATGAACTAGGCAACAGACAAAGGTTGATAATATTCTTACGACGATTAAGAATACAAAAATGGACTTGGCAGGTCATATGCGTAGAACTGACGAGATGAACAACCAAAGTAACAATGTGGCAGCGCAATAATTTCACACTTGAGGGCAGAGGATGAAATGGAGATGAAATTAAAGCAGCAGCCGGGGCAGGATGAGTACACTGGCACCACACAGAGATGGAGGACGTTGGGAAAGGCCTCCGTTCTGCAGTAGGCTTATGATGCTTGGATGCTGCTGCTGCTGATGATAATGGTGGGTAGGTTAATGAATCTGGTCAGGATGCGAGGGTATCTCCGCGCAATCAGGGTATTAACTTTCATTTCTAAAAGCCTCAGTAACCCAAGCGCTGGAGTTATCCTCAAGTTATTTATAGCAGCAGAGAAGCCTCCCCTCGACGCTGACGTAGTTCTGATCCTCTTATAGTCGCTGTGTGGATAAACGACAAAAATATTCCCGTGCTGAAAAATCTGCCTTACGAGGAAAGGTTAAAACACTTCTATGTGTATTCTCCAGCAGTGTGGAGGAAGCGTGGTGACCTGAAGTGAACTAAAGTGACTGAAGCTCTCGTAAAAGAAGAGATGAGTGAGGAATCGTGATAATGGGTTAAGTTAGACAAACTGTTAGCGCTTCTGAACTGAGACGCGCACGAAGAGTTGGAGATGAAAATACTGAGTAAAGGATCGAGACAGAAAGCGAGGACTGGAGTACAGACGAAGGATAAAAATTATTCTCATCATTAAAAAGGGCAAGAAATGGACTTGGGCACGTCATATCCTGAGTAGAACCGCTAACAGATGGACAACGAACGTAACGAAGTGGCAACCCACGAACTGTAGGCAAGAGAAGTCAGAACATAGAGAGGACCAGATGGAGAGAAGTTAGAACATCAGAGAGAGGAGGAGAAAGTTAGGAAAGGCTTTGTCCTCCAATGGTCTTGTAATGGCTGAAAGTGATGATGATGGTGATGACGACGATGATGAGACAATTAAAACTTAATGATAACAACCAGAATTAATTCACACTCAGAGCAGTGGATAATTCAGACTCTTCAGGTGCGTCTACACGTTCTCCCGGACATAGGATGACAACAAGTTAAAAACAAACACAATCACGAAGAGTCAAAATACCTACCAATAGTGACGTTTCAAGAATAAGGATTACAAAAACAAAAGATGACAATTCCGACGAGTGGATGACTACTGGGCCAGCAATGCACATCGAGGAAGCTGAGGCAAAAATGAAAGCTAGCATCCTGGCAGGCTAGTTAGGAGGTCATGGTGGCAAAGAAGGAAACTCGGTAATGGTGTGGGGGACGTGTGAAGGAGGTGGCGCCTATACATGTTCACCAGCAATAAGACGCAGTCATTGCTCCACATGTGACCAACAAGTCAACGAAAGAGTAGATGTGTCCAATCACTGCTGCTGCCATACAACCCAACACACAGCCGTAGATGGTATGACCCAGCATGGTAACAGTGTTGGCAACACTTGTGGGAGGGCACGTGTGGGTGAAGCCTTAACAGTCATAATATGGTGAGTAGTACCAAGACCCTTGAAGCTCTCAAGTGGTGGTAGCAGGATGAGGAGAAAGGGGAGGAGGTAGGTTAGTAGTTGTAGTAGAAGGTGGAGGAGGAGGAAATTTTAAGCAGAAGAGAAGGGGAGGAGAAGAGGAAAAAGGAGGAGGAGGAGGAGTTGTTGACGATTATGATGATCAATGTGTGTACAGTGCAGAAGGTGAAACAAAGCAAACCAAGGCTGAGGTGCACACGGAAAGAAAACACACCAACTTGCCTCAGCTTCTCTGGGAGGCTGATGCAGAGCTCTGTTCTGTAGCTCAGAAATAGACAAAAATCAATGAAAACACCACCACTCGCTGTTTTCTTACTTCCAAAATGAAGGCGTTGCAGGGAACCTATTTCCATTTGCGGCTCTTTCAAGCAGCTGCGAAATGCAATGAAGCCTCCAAATATGTTGATTTTTATGAGTTTTCGCCAAATACATGTTCCGACTGTGTTAGTGTTGCTGTTGGCGGATATTGAAGTTCACAAGCATCTATGAAACAAGGTCAGGCAGATATCTTGGAACTAAAATTTGAAGGACAAATCGACTCAAGTTCGCGCCCAGACGACACACAATCACCATTCCTACGTAAGTCACCGCCATTACCAGCGATTCCCGTGGCATCTCCTTCGCTCCGATTTGTGCCAAGAGCGACACTCAAGAGTAAGGACATGTACCTACTTAGCAGAGACAATAACATCAAACTTTTTAAGAAGCCTGACTTCACTCAGCTTTGTAGCAGCACAATGTAGCGATGAGGAAAAGGAATATGTGATTGTCAGTTTGATCATTCTTGTTTACTTTTGGAGAAGTAAAAACAATGCAACGAGCGATGTTTCTGCGCACATAAATCTCGATGTATACATTATATTTTTCACGGTGTTAATGGAACAAGGTGAGACTCTACTTCACAACTTCACACAAAAACAAAGGCGAGTTACTGTGGCTTTCCGTTTACTCGAGGCCGACAGCTCTTACCGGCGCCGGCCTCTAGTGACAAAAGTCAACAATGGTGCCCCAATTTGTGTAAAATGGTGCACAGCAGCTGTCTAGCACGGCAACCAAGAGGTGATATTAAGGTAATGAATCTAGAAGGGGAGCTGAAAGACAGACCGTGAACATTTCTCTGAAAAATCCATTTACAACGACAAAAAGATTAAAGAATAAAAGATTAAAAACACATGCTGCGAGCGGAAACAATTAAAGGTTACAAGATAAAGTAGTTTCGTAATAATGATAATATTCATCTCGGATAAAAAGAAAAATATATATATGTGAAGTGTTCATCAAAAGAATACACATACAGTAAACCATTTATAAGCTTGCACTCGGAAATCACACAAAGAATCAGTAAATAGGCCAGTGAAGGGTACACAGGAGGGGGGCGTGAACCCTCAGAAGGTCGCCGGCAGGGCACAGCAGGGCCTCACCACCACCGTCTGTAGGATGGTGTAGGGTGAGTGGAGGGGGGCGTGGCGTGCCACAAACCGGGCAGGTTGCGGTGGGGGGCAGGTGGGGGGAAGGAGGGGGCGTGGTGGAGGAATCAGTCTGGATATATGTAAACATCTCCACTGACCCTGTCTCCATGGTTGGCACACGCTGGTGACCACCGGGCGAAGAGTCGTGCTGTGGTGCTGTGGAGGTGGTGGAGGTGGTGGTGGAGGTGGAGTCGGTAGTCACGGCGCTAAGGAGGGTCACTGCACACTACACCGCGGGAGTCTGGGGCTTTAGAGTCTGTTTGGGGCGTCACTGTGGAAGACGCGGCGCACCGTCAGTATACACCGCCGCCGTCACTGCCTCGCCACGCCTGACGGGGCCGCGGGCTGCTCCTCCAACACTATTCCAGCAACACCCCCGCCTCCCCCCACCCCGTTTTCTTTTCTAACCTCGGCTATTACCTTCACACACCCCGCAATATCAGTCGAAGCAGAGGGCGGTCTTTACCAACTTCTCACATCGAGGTCTCCAGCTTCAGTACTTCCGGGCACTTACAATACCTACTGCACGACAATATTGCACTAACTAACTCTAGCCACACCCTAACCCTTCATCCTAGTAAAAGCTGAGAATGGAACGACCAAGATGACTTTAGTGGGACGGATAGAGGCTGCTTCTACCCTCTTTTTAATGGCCTTCCGTCACTTGTATCATTCATAAGTCACGGCCAACTCTGAGTATCAAGCAGTCACGAGAGCCATATAACACTTCACTAATCATGACTAATGGATGATATAAAGTTTACCAAAAGTTGTCATTCATTATTTATATCACATTAGCGAAAAGATCCAGTTACTGAGAATCATTTACTGTGTCTGCACTTACAAAATGTCAATACTATCAATTTTCAGTGACAAAATATCTCGTAACATGGTAATATGATAACTGGAAACAAAACCAAATATCTCCTTCAACAGGTAAATGCAAGAGGAAAATTATATGAAATGGCTTGAACGTTTTTTTTTTCCTGAAAGAATGAGAGCAGGGATTGCTGTTGAGTCATCTACGGCACTCCTCCCACCTGACATTCCCCTCCCTCCCCCTCACACTACCCCCCACCCACCTTCCCTCCCCCTTCACACTACCCCCACACCCACCCACTTTCCCTTCCCCCTCACACTAGCCTCAACACACTGCTGCCCACCACTGACACCCACCTACATTCCCCCTCACACTACCCCCCCACCCACCTTCCTTCCCCCTTCACATTTCCACCCACCCACCCACTTTCCCTCCCCCCCTCACACTAGCCTCAACACACCTGCTGCCCACCACTAACACCCACCTACATTACCCCCCAAACCCACCTGCCTCTCCTTCCTCCTCATACTACCCCCCCCACACTCACCCACCTCAACCTAACAGCCTCAACACACCTGCACCCTAACACCCCCCCCCCCCCTCGCCCTGGCTCAAGACACCACCAGCACAACCATCAGCGTCCAGGCTCGTCGTTGTGTACCAGTTCTGAGGTATACTCATGCGCCGCCGCCACCACACTTTCCCCCACAAAGACGAGCAAGCCCTCACGTCCACCTACAGGCAGTGCACGGCGGATCAAGTGTTCTCACCCCGGGCGGTTCTGCAACACTGGTGGTGGAGGGCAGAGGGCAGAAGCGAGGATCGTCTTGGGCACTATCTTATCGCTTATCTTCTTCCGTGGCCTAACTTTTTATACGAAGAATTTTATCACACATACACACACACCACTTCCCCCCACCCCCCGCACACACACACACGTTCACCCACACCCACAGATAGAGTTACCCCATCGCCAGGAGGACTCGTGATCGGTGGCTCCCAAGTTCCTCATTACGAATTGTTGCAGGGTCTATCAAGGAGTGTTTCATCATACGTCAGTACCGAGAACGTGGGATACAGGAACACGTCTGAGGAGTACCGATTGTACTCCAGCCGTGATTTGTGTGGTTCGTGAAGTCAAGGCCAACCGGTTATGAGGCGCGGAAAGGCCAGGCACACGGACCACGCCGGATAACAGTAAGTGAGTAATGCTGCTTTCACTCACGATAGACCACGCCACATGAGGCCAGTCCAGGAAATATGAGTTTACTGAACTGGTGGAGAGCTAGGCTATTAAAAGGATGCACAAAAAGAAGTGAAAAGGAATACCTGAAAAATAAAAAAGCTGGAGGCAAAGATGGCAGGAAAATTTTAAAAATTAGATATAAAGTTTACAGGAAGTGAGAAAAAAATACCCAAGGAATAAATAATGGGTGGCTTGAAGAAAAATAATAATAGAAATTGATGAGATGAAATGAGAAAAAAAGTAATACAAATGAGTTCAACAAAATTTGATCAACACAATTATTCCAGCTTACCAAATGTAAACAAGTAATGACAACTGAACAGGGAAGTAATTTGATGAAGGAAAAAAGGAGACAGAAGTGGAAAAATACATAATAAATCAAATGAAGAACACCTAAGATGAAATAAAATAATTATTCACAGCTTCTGAAACAAAAAAATGCACGAAAAAAAGGAACAACTAAATAATAGCATTGAATTTAAAGAAATCACACAAAAAATATATCCAAAGCTACAAAGAGAAACTCATACATTAACAACTATAGTCAAACCATTTCAAATAGTCTGTTTGGGCGTTTGATTCTGCGGGTCCTTTCCTCTCCTCTGCTCTGCCACACAGTCCCAACACCTATTTTTCTCTCTCATATGTTACATGTAGGTAACATATGAGAGGAAGGGATAGTAGGGGTTGGGACTGTGTGGCAGAGCAGAGGGGAGGAAAGGACCCGCAGAATCGAACATCCAAATGGACTATTTGAAGTAGTTTGACTAAAGCAGTAATCTCTGACCCCCCCCCCAGAAAAAATCAAGAACATAGATAACAAATTATAAATCCGGTCATTGGTCAAGGATATACTGAATAAGGGGACATAAGATATATTTGCCAAACATAGTATAAGAAAGGGTAGGCATGAGTTGGGCAAACAGACGATTACTTGAAAATGACTTTGAAGTGGTAATAAGTTTAAAGTATAAAGCAATGAAAAAAAAAAAAAAAAAAAAAAATAAAAAAACTCCATAGGACATGAGCCATAATGATCAAACAATACAAAAAGGAAAATTAAGAGAAGACAAAAGGAGGAAAAATAAAGGATCAGAGGAAAGAGACATTTTTTCTGCAAAGGTATAATTATGGCCTAAAGATTTTCCATGGAACTGTAGACCATCTCTAATATAAACAATAACATGTGACAGGAAATTTACCTGAATACAATGATGCAATTATTATTATTATTATTATTATTATTATTACTATTTACAATGTTGATATTATGCAAAGTGTTCTTCCCCTTTAAGCTGCTTCCTTTACTGAAAAAAAAAAAAAAAAAAAAAAAAAAAAAAAAGTGAAGGGGAGTTAAATAGCATTCCACACCAAGTTGTAGGCAATGGTGGACAATAGCTCTGTAGTAGTGTGTGACAAGAGCTGTTGTTAAGAGCCACATACAACTTGGCATAAAAAGTTACAGTGCTCACCTCCCTTCTGCATGGTCAAAAACTTTAGTGGTGCCTACAACTTGGTATAAAGAGCTGCAGTGCCCACCTCATTTCTGCATAGTCAAAAACTTTAGTGGTGCCTACAACTTGGTATAAAAAGTTAGTGCTCACCTCCCTTCTGCGTGGTCAAAAACTTAAGTGGTGCCTACAACTTGGTATAAAAAGTTACAGTGCTCACCTCCCTTCTGCGTGGTCAAAAACTTAAGTGGTGCCTACAACTTGGTATAAAAAGTTACAGTGCTCACCTCCCTTCTGCATGGTCAAAAACTTAAGTGGTGCCTACAACTTGGTATAAAAAGTTACAGTGCTCACCTCCCTTCTGCATGGTCAAAAACTTAAGTGGCGCCTACAATATGGCATAAAAGCTACACTACAACTCACCTTTCTTACTTTTCCATCATAAAAAAATTCATAACATCATTGTATACTTAAGGAGAAGTTTCCCTGTCACATGTCATTGTTTATATTAGAGTGGGTCAATGGTTCAATAAAAAATCACCACTAAATAAAAAAAATAAAAAAACATTCACAACCTTGTCTTAGGCTTATACTTGAACTTGCTTTATGATTTCTAAGACAACATTATCTGTGATCACCATGTTGTCCCACTCTCCCATGAAGAAATTAATTAGGCTTTACGTGACACAGATGAACTACGGAGAACAGAAATAAAACCTGTCGTGAAGCATAGGCAGTTTTGGGGAGGAGGAAGAGAAGGAGACAGAAAGACAGACTGAATCAATCAATATAGCATCCATGTGTATTATTATTGTGTAGGCTTTGGATGAACGGACTAGAGCCACCCTAAACCCTTCTATTTGACACACACACACATCACAGCCTCACCATTCTCATCACGTTCCTAAATAATCAAAATGTCGGTATTGTTTCTATTTGCCATAACACTCCCTCCGCAAATGCACTCTTCTTCACTTTCCGTATTCCTAAATCATCCTCATATATTATTTCTATGATATACCCCATCTTCACAAACTAGCTATTCTACACTTTCATTATCCTAAATCACCTTCATGTATTACTTCTAACTGTCATAACACTCTCCATCTTTCTTCTCTCTCGCCACATTCTCTAATCACTTTCATGTCTTGTTTCTACTAGTCAAACAACACTCATCACAAGCTCACCATTAGACACTTGCCACATTCTCAAAATCACTTTCATGTATTATCTCTATCTGTCATTCACTCTCTTCACTAACTCACCATTCTGCACTTTCACCTCCTCCTCAAATCACTTTCAGGTTTTGTTCCTATTTGTCATAACATGCTCTTCACTTTCACCTCACTCTCAAATCACCTTCATGTATTGCTCTATTTGTCCTAACACTCTTTATTAACTCACTATTCTGCACTTTCATCTCATTCTCAAATCACCTTCATGTATTGCTCTATTTGTCCTAACACTCTTTATTAACTTACTATTCTGCACTTTCACCTCATTCTCAAATCACCTTCATGTATTGCCTCTATTTGTCGTAACACTCTTTATTAACTCACTATTCTGCACTTTCACCTCATTCTCAAATCACCTTCATGTATTGCCTCTATTTGTCCTAACACTCTTTATTAACTCACTATTCTGCACTTTCACCTCATTCTCAAATCACCTTCATGTATTGCCTCTATTGGTCCTAACACTCTCTTCACAAACTCATCATTTTCTCCAAACACATTCTCAAAATCACCTTCATGTATTGCTTTTCTTTGTCATACACTCTTCACACTCACTGTTTTTCACTCTCTTCTCATAATATTTTGCTTCTATTTCTCATACCCTCTCTTCACTAATTCACTATTCTACCCTCTCATCTCATTCCTAAACCTCCTTCATGTATAGCAGTCTCTCAACCTCTAACACTCATCATTACATTCATATTTTGTTTCTCTTTCTCATACTCTTCACGTTCACTATATCCTTCACTCTTAACTCATTCCTAAACCTCCTTCATTATATAGCAGTCAACCTCTAACACTCATCATTACATTCATATTTTGTTTCTCTTTCTCATACTCTTCATGTTCACTATATCCTTCACTCTTAACTCATTCCTAAACCTCCTTCATATATGCAAGTAGTATTTTCAACCCATCCCAACCCTTAGCACTCCATGCCCTTTGCTCTCACATCCACGCTCTCCTTCCTGGTCTGGTCTGGTCTGGTCTGGTGTGTTGCAAGAGGTTATGGCTCTGGAACAACACCTCACTAATGCATTCACTCTGGTTGTGGTCTGCTTTCTTTATTTTTCTTCCTTGCTTTTTCTTAAGAGCTGTTTTTTTTTTGTTTTTTTTTGTCTTCCTTCCTCTCCTTTCTCCTCTGGCACCTCCCTCATGCACTCACTCCTGTTGTGGTTTGTTATGTTTTTTTTTTCTTTCTTTTACACTGTCTTTTTTGTTTCCTTTCTTTCTGTCTCCAAAAATCATAACTCCCTAATGCCCTAATGTTTTCACTCTTGTTGTGGTCTGCTTTTGTTTTCTTTTCTTCCTTGCTCTTTTTTACACGTTGAGTTTTCTTTTTGTCTTCATTCCTATTCCCTTCTTTTTTGGCTCCTTCCTGATACACTCACTCCTCTCATGGTCTGTCTTCTTTTCTTTCCTGTCTTTCTTTTCCTTACAAGTAAATCTTTTTCTTTCCTTTCTTCCATTTCCTTTCTCTTCTCCAAAAATCATAAACACTATTTTTGTTTTATAATTTTCTCTATGTTAAAAAGCATCCTCCAATCATTCCCTCTTCATTTTCTACATACGGCCTCGGCAACACACAGCTTGATGTCATCCTTTCTTGGCTATACTCATGAGCCTCAAAATAAATAAAAAACGTCCCTCGGGTCCTCTTTTATCCACCTCGTATACGTCACTTTTCCTGCTTTCTCCACTGAAGCATTTTCTGTCATCTCTGCATTCAAATGACTGAAGATCCTTTGTTATCATAATGTTCTTTTGTCCTCCTATTGTCTTCCTACATCCTCTGTAAGTCTTGACGTTGGATATTTTTCTTACACTCTTTTGCATCATATTTCCTAACTTCCTTCACTTTTCTTGTTGCTCTCCTTAATCCCTCCACTGCGATTGGCACGGATTTGGCCTTCACTGGTAGCCTGGTAACATATACTCCCAGGTCTTTCTCTGCCTCTGTGGTGGATAGTGGAGTGTTTCCCACGTGGTATTGGTATGCTGGATTTCTCCTTCCATAGTGCATGACTACATTTTTTTTCAGTGAATCATAGCAGCCACTTTTTGTTCCACTCCTGTAGCTTGGTGATGTCTTCTTGTAGGAAATCCGCATCCAAGGGGTTAAGAATCGAGTGTGATATTAGATCTTTCATTCAGTCTCCATTTACTTGATCCATTTGTTCCATCTGGCCTTCTTTTCCTCCCTTACTCTTGTTTAATTCATTTGTTCCATCTGGCTTTCATTTCCTCCCTTATCTTGTTATCAATGGGCCTAGCTATGAATGCTCAGGTCTGGCTTCAAATCCCAGGACTAAAGTATATGCCCCCAGCTTTACTTTTACTTTGTTATTGACGCACTTCCTTTGTCTTTCAGTAAGTAATGGTTACCACTATCTTAATTTTATGATGCTTCCCTTCATGGACGGTGACCAAACTTCTCCCTCAGGGCTGCTTCGTGTGTTTATCGTGGAGCTGTCCTCTTTGTCATGTTTTCTATCCTCTGGAGCAGCTAGATTTCATTAACCCGTTAGCAGTGACGGGCCAAATTTGTGGCTTTACCATGTACCAGCAACAGGCCAAATTTGTGCCATGATAAAGACCCAAAAAAATAAACTGATCATAAATACGTTGATACATATGAAATGGTTTGCGTGAGTGATGATTTTTTCTCATTTTTCTCACTTAGAGGAACCTTTAAGAAACATGATCCCCGCAGCTACCGGGTTAAGCACAGTTGCTATCTCATCATCTCAGTGTATATGCTCTTCTTTTGGGGGTCTTCTTGATGGCATACAATTTTCCTGACTCATCTCATGCCCATGTATAAGAAGCATACACCAAGGTTGGCAGTTATACTATCATTCCACAATCCCCCCTTTACCTCCATGCAAACGCTTCCCTCTCATGACTTTCTTGACTGACCCTATGGCCTGGCTTCCCATCTAGCTGTTCTCTTCATTAATTAACCTACCATGTTCCTAGGCAAAAATTTATCTATATTCCCAGAAACTTTAAACTTCTCTACCTACACTTTCTTTCGTCCCAAGACGTAAACATTGGATAGTACTGCAGAAGTGAGACGGGTATGATAGTTATTTTATATTATCCATTCACATTAGCGGGATCCCTCCCAACAGTGGCTGGATCCACAACAGAGTAAGTAAGGACGCTGCTGATTGGGCAAGGTGTCTGTCGTCTCTGTCGCCCAACACAATCATGTAGGTTTTGAAAATACATATTTCTTTACTTAGCTCATCTGTTACACAAGGTATGCAAATTTTGTTGACATCATCAGATAAAGTAGTGACTGTAAAACTATAAAACGATTTTGAAAATTTGATAACATCCAATACATGATTGTCCGTGATGTTTCATGTCCAATGTGGCATTTTTGAGGGGAGCACCTGACCAGGAACCACAACAGTCTGTGAATCGGAAATCACTACAATCCGAATCCGAATCATCTATAATACCCAATCTGGGAACAGCTAAAATTCAGTACATGCCCCAGACTTTTACCACACTTTGTCCAGCATAGTTAGCTTAGCATCATATCCAAGAGATTATTTAAAGCAAATTATTTGATGACTTGCATTACACGTCAACAAAGGATGCACCCCTGGTGGGGGTTACAAAGTGTCTGCAATTTTCTTTTTTGATTTCTAATGCTTAACCCTTAAGCATATCATACCATGGAAGTTATTTACTAATAAATGTTTCTTTATATCAAAACTCAGGTAATAAAAATTTGAAATGGATAATTAAAATGGTCATAACTACAAGTTGCTGCTCAGCTGATAATTGTAAAGAGACAAAAATGAATGTGTCACAAGAAAAGGCAGCTTACTGAACCTACTGTGGACATTTTGTTGAAGACAAAGACAAACTTAGAGAGAAAGTGAATTACTAATACACAAATAGCAAGAAAATTAAAGAAGTTTGACAACTCTGGCCAGGAATACAAAGCTTAGTGAATTAGTGAACTCGTTGTGGAGGCGACATGACCATCACCGCCACCACCACTACAACACACGGCCACCTGGCAAATGTTGCAGACATTTGCTGGAGGAAGGAAACTGTTGTATGGTCAGACTTCTGTTTCAATAACTGGACTTGGCCAGGCACATGTCAGGTAACTGCCAGACTTTGCTGAACCCCATTTTTTTTCCTGAATTTTATTTCAGTCCTCAGACTTGATTGAGCATATGTCCAACAATTGTCGGACCCAATATTTTGTCCAGAAAATCTAATCGAGTGTATTTTTCTGAAATTCTCCAACAAAATATTTTTTCCAATATGTTTTTTTGTTTGCCCGATGCAACATGATCTCTGATCAAATTCCTGCATTGGATGCAGGGCCACTATTATTATGGTGAAGATAATTCAAAGTAACTTTTAATGTTTAAACCACTTTTTACAAACTAGTCCTTGTCTCTTATATTGCATTGTATATATAACTAAAATCTGGAATTATCATCATGTTCAGGACATTATGTACAAGAACATAAGTTTTATTCTAAAAGTTGATTCCATAATTGATGTAAAGACTGATCTGTAAAAAGTCGTATAAACATTAAAGGTTATTCTCTGACATACTCACCGCAATTACTTTGGTTTTTAGTTTTTACCCTATTGAGTTTTGAAAATCTAATGATGTCAGCAAAATTTACCTCATGTGAAACAGTTGAGCTAAGTAAAGAAATATTAATATTTTCTAAACCTAGACCTGTGTGTTGGGTGATGGAGATGTCAGATACCTTGCCAGCCATAAGCCTATCAGCAAAATCCTTACTTACTTGGCTATGAACTAGATCCAGGTTAAAAGAATGAACTATAGTTCCAATCTACAGCCTAGAAGCCATTGCAACACTGCTAGAAACTATACAAATTAAGTATACATTAAAAAATCACGTTGCACAACATGAGAAGGTCCTGCAACAAAGTATTTACTGAGGAAGTCTTTCTGCAAAACATGAAGTTCCTGCAACACAGTGCCCAGAACAAAACTGATTTTCACGACAATCAAGTCTGTGGAAAAAAGCTATTGCAGGTGATGACCGAGGGCTCATACATACACAATTTTGTCTAACAGTCCAACTATGCAAATACGTTCAAACAGGCCAGTTTGAGTGCATGCTGAAGCCACTGTTAAACTAAGCCTTTATCATGAGGCAGAATGTTTCCCCCTCTTGTAGCTGATCACATCTTGAAACGTCACAAAACATCATACCCAGCTAACATGTCTTATACTGATTGTCAGAAAGTGAACTCATCACAAGTCACAAATTTGTCATTTCTTGTCTATCTATCTAAAATACTGATGCCCTGTTCCCTCTGGGAATCGACTTATCTAAAACACTAATGCCCTGTTCCCTCTGGGAATTTCCCATGAGAGGTTGATTATAGAAGATTCCACTTATCTATGTTCATACAGTTCCTTTGTGCAGCATTCACATCCCCCAGACTCCCACCTCCTGCCTTCATGAATTCCTCAATTCTATCAATCCACCTTACAACTTCCTGCCCTGCTATTTGACTTTTTCACACTTCTCAAAATTACCATTCTGCATCTTCATAACATGTCCAAACCACTTCATTCAACTTTGGGTAAAATTCCAGAAGTACCGGTACGCCCACTGAGCTGCTGACCACCAGTGACAACCAACAACACTGCGCAAAGTGTAAAGTATTTATTTTAGCGTATAGGTATTGATTTTTAACATTTGATTCTAACTAACCTATATCTAACCTAATCAAACCTGACCTATCTTAACAAAATCTAACCCAACTATACCTGACCTGTGCTCTTCAGCCAAAATACAAATAGAAATCACCTCCAATCCATATTGTAAGATATTAATATCTCACGAAAAAGTGATTTGTTACAGCAAAGTAGTACAGCAGTGTGTTGTATGTACACAAAGTACTACTTCATATAGCGCAAAGATATCCTTCAAAGTGAGACGAGTTTACTGCTGGAATAATACCAAATTGTTACCCTTTTACCCCAGGCAATCAGCACACAACCAACCCAGCTGTTCATCCTTTCTTTCTGGCTGGTGCATAACTGGGTAGCTACCTGTGTAGTGACCTGCCTGACAAAAAGCCTCCCAAACTCACTCAAGTGGGGTACCTTTTTGGTTAACTGTTAGGGGAGTGGCTTCCCATCTAGCCTGTAGCAGAATCAATACCCGGCACTGAAATCCCTGTCCAGGTAATATTGTTCAAGATGTCACACTGGCCCTGCGTCCTGGAGTAAAGGGTACAAGGGTCGATGTGACAGAGATGAGCATCAAGGTTACTCATAGATATAGCATACGGTATGTCTTCAGCCTTTACTCTTACTCCACAACTCCAGATTCTACACCTCTTGTTTTGTAATCCATACAACATCTGTACAACTCTCATTACTGGCCATATTCAGCTATAAAGTCCTTTTGGGTGGGGCCCACATGGGGAGTTTCCTCACCCCAGCTCTGCCAAACTACCCTTGATTATGAGATTAATCAGAAAAATATTTGTTCACAATGTAAATGACCTTTTGCTATTGCCCGTGGAGCACACACAAGAGTGAGTCGGAGTAGCTGTCATTGTGGGTGGAGGAGAGAAAGGAAGTGATATGGTGTCTTTGACTGCTGTCCACTGACATCAGAGAGAGAGAGAGAGAGAGAGAGAGAGAGAGAGAGAGAGAGAGAGAGAGAGAGAGAGTGTATTGGCGGTGATGCAGCAGCACTGGGGAGAGGTCTGAGGCCTACCCAAACAGACTTCATATTTGTGTCTGACTATAATAACATCCCCTCTTGTTACAGCACAACCTCTCCTCAAGTCGCTCATGCCAGTGAGACAAGTCATTGTATTTATCTTATGCATAAAATATACAATAATTCATAATCCTGAATTATCTCCATTTAGTGTTTAGTTTCCCCTGAGTGCCAAGTCCACACCTTGTGTCACACTGGAGGCAGTGCTGCCAGCAAGAGCACAGTTCCTCCTGGTGCCTCCAGACACAGGCACTCCAATGAGTCCATTTGAACCCCGCCCCCCTCTCCGTGCTCCCAGCCGCACCTCGGGTCTCACCGGTACCCCCCCTACCCCCCATATATCTTCTTGTTTCTGTTCAGTCACAGTGAGCAGGGCACCGCCAGGCCGGGGCGGCACACGCCCTCCATGCTCCCGGCGGCGGCCACACCTCGAGTCCCACTCCTGCCTCCCCCCTTCCCGCCCCCCCGTGCCGCAGCCACCCCGCGCCCCGCTGCTCCTGTGCCCCCCCCCCCGCCCCCCCCTCAGTGTGCCCAGCAGGGTCAGGGCACACAGGCATCCCCCGTGGCTGGCCGGGGCCGCGGCACCCCCCGCCCCGCCGCCTGGGCCCGGGGTGCCTTCCCCCGGGCGGGCTGGTAAGGGTTTCGTTGCAGACACTTTAAAAACAATAATAAATAAAGCAATCCGCCAGGCACGGCGGGCGCGGGCAGCGGGTGCGGGGCGGCTGGCCAGGCCCCGCGGGGCAGCCCCGCCGCGGCCCGTCAACAAAGGCAGCCAGAAATAAGTCGCCGTGGTCAAGGATCTCAATGCCCGTACTGTTATTTAATACGGCCTCCTGTCGACCCCCGCACACCTACCTCATTTTGTGTCCTTATAAGTCTCCAGCGTGTCTGGCTGCGGCTCCTCGCTAGGATATCCCTGCGCGCACCGTCATGGAGGCACTACGAGCACTGCAGCACACACGGCCCGGCGCAGCCTCCCTCGCCCCCGCCTCACTGACAACTGCCGCCATGTTGCTGCCGCCCGGACGCTGCGATCGAACCGCGGCGCGCTGGGAGGTCCCTGCCAGCAGGCCCTACCAGGCTCTAAACACTCACACATGATACACATTGCAACGTGAAAACCTAGGCAAAAATATAAACATTGAATACAAATCAGAATGTTTATCAAATTTTGACATTCGTTTCACTACCCAACAGCATTGATCCTGTTTTTTTTTTACACAATAAAATCCCTCCAATAATCTGACGGAAGGCGGAAATATCTTGACAATTTTCCATGGAGTACATTCATCTTCTAATAGTTTTGAGTCCCTCATGTTTACATGCAAAATGGCATGTCAGATGTACAACAATTATCCAGTGAGAGTAGCGAGACGCACAGGCGCTCACACAAGGCGGGGGATTCAAGATTAAATGACAACTATATAAATAGATCACCTGCTTATCTCACCTGGGGGGCTTCCCGGCCCTCGATTTAACGAGAAAATCCAACACGAAGCAGCGCTCAGCTCATGCACCAGCCCGAGTGTTCACACCTCAATAGAACGCCAGATAGAAAAAAAAAAGGGGGGGGGGGGGGGCCGGGTAGAAGGCATTTAGAGATAAAGGTTGTCCTGAAATTCGTTCAAGTCCCCAAGCCCAGCTGGATGTTGTTTTCACAAGTTAATGTGTCATACTATTTATTGTCTTACACCTTACATTAGAACATAAGTACCCAATTTTCTATAGGGCTGATGTCATGTGCAAGGCAGCGGTCGAGCGAGTGGGAGTCATCCAAACCAATATAATAATGCCATGAGAAATCTGCCACTAAATGATTATATTGTGCTGCAACAGTCTTTCACGAACTGAGTAAGTAATGGCCCATGCAAGATATGGTGGACGTTTTCAGTGCTGGCCACGCAGCCCTCACCAGGAATAGAAATTTAAAAAGATAAGAGAGATGAAGGATACAATACCCTGGTTCAGGCTTAGTATCATCTATCGTAAAAACGGTATGGGTCTGCAAGAGGCTAGGCCTATGTAAGGCAGCTCCTGTGAACCTAACCCCACCTAAACTCACCATCAATGAATTTATCTAATCTTTTCTTGTTATCTGAATTATCTGTCATATTAGCAAGGAAGCTCAAATAGTTAAACTTTTGACCCCTTCCCAGAAATATCATGTGTTTTAAGCAACCACTGCATCAAAGCGGTGCTCTGTGGCACATCACAAACCTCTACATTCCTGTCACACTCATTTGAGGATCCATTGTAGAACCTCACCTTCAAAGCAATAACAAGCTTTAGGACATCATGCTAAATGTGAAGTTATAATCAATGAGTTTGCTACTTCTCAAAATGTGAGAAACTGATCAAGCCAGGAATGATGAAAGTAAAATTTCATATGTGGAGGATTGAACCCAGATCAAGGTGCAGAGCCCACGTTTTACTAGGACACCAGACAACAGACATCCCACCAGTGCAGCACAAAATTTTGAGGCCTTTCAGTGATTACAGAGTCACTGCACCTTGTCACAAAAAAACTATGCTGGGTTGAAGGAGAAAACTGGACATAAGATCTCAGACTGGAGGAAAGGAGTCGTTCGTTGTGCATGTTGCCGCCAAAAAAAATTAGCATGCTCGACCGAAATAAGTGTGTCCTGCTGGATCTTAGCTCCCAGATACTCAAGTCCATATTCTTAAATGTATCAGCACCCCAGTTCTTCTGTTTAAAAAGACTCGCGTAGAAGTTGTTAGTATTTTCATGGATTGTTTTGTGATCCTATTGATACTTTTACCCAACATCTGCTCCATGAATGGGAAAAAATCATTCATGAAGATCTGGTTAATCTTCTTTGTGGCCATTATAAATAGCTGCAATAGGAGCCTCACTACTGATGTCATTATCAGAGTATATGTTTCTTTTCTTTTTCAATGCCATAATATTACTCTTACCACAATGACTTCATCCTTTACAAAAGTTACCGTAGCATAAAAAAAGTCATCTGCATAAATTAACAACTACCATCTTCAGCTTCCAACAACACTGCATCTCTTCCCAGCATTATGGTCTTGGCCTTCCTCATTACTCAGTCCTTGGTGTTTGTTGAGCACCCACACTAAAGCCGGTATTTCATGGGAATGATTTTGCTCAGGACCCAGACCTTCGGGCAGTGACTTTCGCGCAGCTGCTGTGCGAACATGACATGCACTAATCACACGAGGATGCTACATTTGATGGGCATAGGGCAATCTTGGTCTTGACCTTGACTTTCAGGGACCATATACCTACTTTCAAGTAGAAATAAATGGTGATTAATTTCTGTCAGTCATATTATGTTTTAGTATAGTAATTCTTACTCCGCAGAAAAAAAATGCATTTACATTAAATTCACACCTCACCCTTCCTCCCTCACCTCACCTAGATGAATGAGATGAATTTGAGAGTTGCTCAGTTAATACCAATACGGCTGGAGATTTAAATGTAATAGTTAACAGTTTTAAAGACAGAGAAAGCATAAGGTGAATGAATCACAAGTGCTCACGAGTAGTATTGTGGAGCGACAACATTGGATTGCAAGAGACTTTATCAGAACCTAACTAGGAATAAATACGATACATGCAAGGTCCCTTCCTACCTATAACTACTCCTTGGAGTAGTATGAGAGAGAGAGAGAGAGAGAGAGAGAGAGAGAGAGAGAGAGAGAGAGAGAGAGAGAGAGAGAGAGAGAGAGAGAGAGAGAGAGAGAGAGAGAGAGAGAGAGAGAGTTCTAGAGAGAGAGAGAGAGAGAGAGAGAGAGAGAGAGAGAGAGAGAGAGAGAGAGAGAGAGAGAGAGAGAGAGAGAGAGAGAGAGAGAGAGAGAGAGAGAGAGAGAGAGAGAGAGAGAGAGAGAGAGAGAGAGAGAGAGAGAGAGAGAGAGAGAGAGAGAGAGAGAGAGAGAGAGAGAGAGAGAGAGAGAGAGAGAGAGAGAGAGAGAGAGAGAGAGAGAGAGAGAGAGAGAGAGAGAGAGAGAGAGAGAGAGAGAGAGAGAGAGAGAGAGAGAGAGAGAGAGAGAGAGAGAGAGAGAGAGAGAGAGAGAGAGAGAGAGAGAGAGAGAGAGAGAGAGAGAGAGAGAGAGAGAGAGAGCGAGAGAGAGAGAGAGAGAGAGAGAGAGAGAGAGAGAGAGAGAGAGAGAGAGAGAGAGAGAGAGGAGAGAGAGAGAGAGAGAGAGAGAGAGAGAGAGAGAGAGAGAGAGAGAGAGAGAGAGAGAGAGAGAGAGAGAGAGAGAGAGAGAGAGAGGGGTCATTGAGGTGGGAGGAGCAGTTGAACCAGCCGGCCAATCTGGGTAGAGTTAGACGCGCGGCGGGCTACCTGTGCAGCAGAGAATAGCTCCAGCCAACCCGTTCTAGTACCCCCTCTGGTTCATGAGCACGAGTCCACTCCGTGAACTTTTGTTCACGGAGTGGGCATGCTGCACCAAAAGCATCCCCGTGAAATACCGGCTAAACAGTACATATCCCCACCCAGCAGCACTCAGTAAATGAATTATTAAAATGTATATCTTGAAATTAAAGTATTTTATTCTCAGCAAACTGGGTTGTTTCTGATTCCTTTCACATTTAAACATTACTGACTTACTCCAATTACTCACACGCAAAAATATAAATTTCCATTTTAACCTTTTGCACCCCCCTGAGACACAGCATACAGAATGGGAACTGGAGTCATCAAACTATTTTCAATGGCAAGTCTTCTGGTAACCCCATCCACTTCGAACCCTTCAGGTGTTTAGGTGGCAAAAGATCCTTGCCATTGGATGGAGTTACCAGAATTTAACAACGAGAGGTCTCGTAAATGATTTGATGAGTCAGGCCCCAGGACTGCATCATCCACATACATAAGAAAACTTACGGTGATATTAGAAAAAGGTATGCTGAATCAAACCTTTCTTCTAATAAATTACATTTTTAACATTGTTTGTACATACAATTTAATAAATTCCCAAATTTCCACTTACTTAAAAATGAAAATTACAAATAGAAAATGGAATTTTCATATATTAAATGTCATATCCTGACAATGGATCATTTACATCTTGACCTAAATAAATACAACCCAATGGCATTCTACAGATATATAAATAAATCACATTTCTGAACCCCACTGGGTGACAAATGATGGACTATTTTTTTTTGATAATGGCCAATTCACTATTTACATTCTAATTTTATCTCAGTATCTCAATAACAATAACAGACCAAAATGTTTCAAGGATTGCAAAAGATGTTACACACACGCACACACACACACACTAAAAAGAAAAATATATAATATACTACATTCACAGTGTAAAACATTCCTCTGCATTTCCAAAGTGCATAATTTCTAATCATATTTGTCTATGATTATCCTACACCGATAAATTAACATTCAAAATAAAATAAAGCAGAATTACTGATATTGGGCCTCACCTTGTGAGAGTTTTAATGAAATAATCATAATAAATTTTCATAACCCAAGTTTCACATCTTTGTGTGACAGAGAAAAGATTTTCCTAGAAAACCCACAGATTGCACCTTATGAGAAAAATGGAGTGTATGAAAAGGTAGCTCAGGCATGCTGGTTTTGTCAACATTCTACTAGACACAAATCAAAACTGTACAGTACTTTCAGCACAGTTTTATACTGGTTTCTCACAACGACTACCTCATTACCTTAACAAGTTATAAAATATAGAAAAAGGTTTACAGGTTGCAGCCAACAGCATTTGCATGCAAGTAATGCCACATTACATCTGCGTCTTTGGTTGGTCAATTTTTACAGCACTGCACTCAAGAATCATCAGCGTTACAACACTGCTTGTGTCATTAAATTCCTATTGATGTGAACTTTAGAATGCATCTACTTTACCAGTATGCTGCAATGTGCATACATTAAAGGTATTTTATAGAAGCTAATAATCAAAACTTCCCTGCTAAGGCAGGGTGGGACAAATTAATCACTTCTACAGATATAATTGGTTCCCATTTTTAACAGTAAATTTGATTTACATGAAGAGAGAAAACTTAAAGGTTACTGCTTATCTGCACAGAAACAATGCTGACATTGTTAATAATATTATGCCTGTTGTGGCTTCCCTATGATCATTTTTAGTGACAAAATAATTAGAGAACTTAATCTCTGAAGGTAAATAGTTCATATGAAAAACTCAAAAGGTCATTCACAATATGTTACAAAACTGCTGTGTTCCATCACAGTCTTACAAGATTTACTATGACAAAGGCCTCGTCTCCCTTAGGCTGGTGCATCCTTCATGTACTGGTCCAGCTCTGTGTCGAGGGCATTCTTGGTCTTGCTCATGTACTCGTCCAGTTGCTGGTCCAACTCTTCTCGAGTGCAGTTTTCAGGAGCCTTGCCATTAGCTGCTGCACGCCCCCCTCGGCTGCCTCTTCCTCCTCTGCCTGTGCGACCACCACGTCCTCTACCCCTAAGAGAAGAAAAAGAACTGAGTATACAAATTTTCCAAGGAGACTCTGCACCCTCATTATAATAAAATATCAATAAATGTGAACTTAGCAGGAGAGGCATTGAAGGCACAAAAACATTTTATATTTCTAAACATGACAAACAGAAAATCTAGTTACTAGTCATGTCAAGAGCAAACAGAGAAAAGTTTGCTCAGGCTGCATGTCACACTGAAGGGGATGGAGGCTGCACAAGTATTGGCAAGGCTTTCCTGTAATCTAGGGAGAACATTATGGAAACACTACCTGAAACCGCCTCTCCCTTGCAGTCCAGTAAAGTTCCGTCCACGAAGGCTTCCTCTCATCATGCCACGGCCTCCCTGGATACCTCGTGCTCCGCGGCCACGCAGAAACTTTGCTCCTCTGGCTCCTCGCAGGCCTAAGCCACGTACACTGCTTGCTCCTCTACCTACAAATACATCAGTTACATAAGGTTATATACAGGAAAATGACAAAACCATAATATACACTATAATTATAATATACAGGATCATAACACCAAAAATTTAACGAGGGTCTTCAACCCATCTTCCTGTTCTTCAAGAGATCTTCACCCAAGGAAGTGGGCACAGAAGACTCCAATTTTCCATGCTCTAGCACTCACTTTACACAAATTCAATCCCTTGCCAGCAAACCCTCTCTCTCCAATACTCATCCATTCAACTGGTGGTCTCCCATTAATATCAAACACCTCTATCTCTTCAAGTGAGTTTTGTTTTACTACTGTTGAATTAATAAAGGTCAAGTTGGGGGTATATGCTATAGATGCATTTGACCATGGTGCTCATCTGTCACATTGGCCCTTGAGCCTATGGTGGGTAAGAAGCCACTGCCCTGGGACACAGGGCCTGTGTGACAACCACGTTACCACAGTTTATCTTCCCCAGGTTTCCCTGGGTACCCATCTACTGACCAGCCCACGAGGGAGGTGCGGGAGCCCTGTGTAAACAAACAGCTGCTCTGCCTGTGGCAGGATATTTGAAATGTCAACTCACTACTTAACCATGTATTAGTAAAATTACTGGCCTGATTGTGAGTGCGAGTGGTAATAAGTTGCATATGTCATAACTGGAGGACTACCTGTACAGCTCATGGAATGCACACAGGACACCAATAAGTGGATGTGTCTGAACAGGGTCTCCCAAGGAGGTATAAAGGGTGGAGTCAACAACAGTACCTGAATTGTGAAGCAGACAAACTGTCATTCTCTTGCCATAAAGATGGCAGATACCTGTCATGTGTCAGGTTAGACTCATCAGGTCACACTCTACCTGGGTTTCCATGGTGTGAAATGACCATAGCAGACTCAATTTTTAGTTCAGGTATGAGACCTTAGTATTGCTAATCAAAGCTGTTGCTGAAACCTGTTTACAGGCGAGGTATTCCTATTCCGGAAAAGTTTAGAGAGAATCACTGCTTTAAAAGCTGTTAAAAGTAGGAATACTATGAATATCTTAGTGCTGTTTGGTGGTAGATCAACATGTAAGTAAAGGAGCTTGCAAAATTTCGGAGTTGATTTCTGTTTCTATTTAGTATGTACAAAATATATCTACTGCATATTAGGTGTATGGTACTTAAAAAAAAAGACATGGCCTAGAGGCAGAAACTAAGGTGGTGGGCGTGAGTTCTCATCCAGGTATCCGACAGGTGAGCAAAATGACAGTTTGGCGGCTTCACCTCACTCCCTGGGATTAGCAGGCCATGTCGACTCCACCCTTTATACCTCCATGGGGTCTCCAACAGACAGCACATTGCCAACTCAAGCCTATATGACTTTCCTGTATTTCACCATGGGATGCTGCCATGCTAAGATTTATTTCATATTTTTAATGTGCCAACTTATGTGTAATTACAACTTAAGAGGTTTTACCGTACTTGAAAGTAGAAATTTTTGTAGTAAAACTGCTTAATATACCTCTTAATCCAAAAACTCCTCTGCTTCCCCTGAAGGCTGGGGCTCCTCTGTAAGTGACTCCTCTGTAGCTGACTCCCCGGAATGTGGCTCCCCTGAAGGTGGAGGATCCTCGCAAGCCACGGAGGGATCCACGCCCCCTCATGCCAATGGAGCCCATGCTGCCATCATTGGGTACACTGAGGCGTCCCTGTACGGCCAAGCGCTGCTTCACAGAGATGGGTCTTTGGCCATTCAGACGCTGCTCCACATTTTGCTGAAATGTGTATCCCAGGTGGATGAAAATGCCTCATAACAAAATTGTTTAGGATAAAGTAGCTTTATGCTCACAAGTAACCAAATAGAGATTATATACAAAAGATTAGTTTGATTCAATCAGTTCTTATTTATGGTTCTGTAATTTTACACAAAAATGTGGTTTTAGTTTGATATTAGCTCCCTATTACTGGTCACTACAGTAGCTTATCTTACTGACAAGTCTCCAACTATATTCCCACTCCTTGCAAGTGTTCTCCGTGTGTTGGTAAATACCTTCAAGTTCCTCCCAATAATGAGTGATGAAGGAATACATTTTATGTTCAATTTCCCTCCCATGCAGTTTCTCTTTTTGTGTGGCATACGTAAACCTACCCAAGAAAGATAAATATACTGTATTTAGTTTTTATTTCAAGTGTGTGTAGGATTCACGATAACCTGGAACAATTTCTGTTGACCCCACATGGAGCCTGACTATACATTGGCTGCTTTACTCTACCAGATTACTGACAATCTTACCTTCTTCAGCTTCAAGGCTGCCACAACAGCAGGGCGTCGCTCCATCTGCGCCGCCAGTCGCTGATTCCGCCTGGATGCCTGCGCCTGCTGCCGCCTCTCCTCCAACCCTGGGGCACCCTGACCCTGGCTCATGGGCTTCTCCTGACGCAGCACGGTGAATCTGCAGCAGGACCAGTCTGCCAGTCACTAGCAGGTCATGATGTCACCCTCCTGTGAGCTCATCTTCTTCATGAGAGCGCTTCCTCGCCCTGAAGTGGCTCTAGTCCCCCCTCATGATGACATTTGTGCTTAGGGTCACGAGTACCCACAGGGACTCCCCAAGTTAATAAAAGCCCACCAAAGGTGTCATCTCAACCCTTCTACTTTGCACAGTGATGGTTATGGGTTTTGTTATGTCTGATGGAGCCCTTTCTTTCTACACTGCCTTCTAATGTATAGGCACATCTCTTCTCTTCTTTGTTACTTCCATTGGTAGCAGCTGCCATTTAAACATGAAATATTTCTGAAAAGCAACTTCAAGGATTTTCCACAGACTAAAAATAAATTTAAATAATATTGTGTCAAACATCAGATATGATTGATGACTTCCTCACATTTTCTGATACCTGTGGCAACCACTTGTGTGAAATGAGAGAATGCAAGTCCCAGAAAAAAAAAACTTAAGAGTCGGTCTGAGAGCTACTGGTTGGGTTGTTTGGAAAAGGGCATAGAGTATGGTTGCCTGGTCTAAAGCAGTTTTCACCAACCTACCCCAGTTTTCATTACTAATCAGATCTTATCCTTGCCAAAAATGCTGAGGTGCAATGCTGATACATTTTCACTCAGTTTGTTGAAGGCCTCAGAGGCAGAATATTTAAGGTAACTGTGTAGTCCCTCAGCACGCATTTAACATGCTTCATAATAATTTACTTCACTTCCTTTCTTTAGTTTTACTGGCATGTTACATGTCAGCACAAAATTAACTTGCAATGCTAAATTAGCTGACAGTTGTTAGTCTTGTCGGCTAATGCAGAAGCTCCAGGAAAATAAATGTAAACCTGTCAGCTGTCTGCCCATAAACACTACCCAGGTCATGCAAAGCATTTGACATCAAGACTATCAGACACAGATGAAGATTGCAAAAGACTTCAAGCATTGGGTAGCCTTTGGGTCAATTCTTGAATGTCCACCTCCTGCCTCGAGGATCTGGGTTTGAATCCCATTATTTTTTCTCCTAAATAGACAAATTTCTCATGTACTTTGAAAAGTGGAAACCCCCATGACACTGGAGGCTAGCTGTGGATCCATTCCTACTTTGCATTTGCCCCATTGGGGCAGGAAATTTGATAGCCTGTGTCTTGTAGAGGTTCTGGTCTTGTTACCACAGAAAATGTGATTTGAAGTGACTAGAAAAATCACAGCACAAAGAAATTGATCTACATAGAAGAAAGTATGCTACGTACTGGTTCAAGGCAGACAAAGGCTCAAAAAGGCCTTGAGCCACAAGTCACCCTTTGACTTGACGCTAAGAGTTCACCTCCGTCTCAGGGGCCTGGGTTGGAATCCCAGGTGGAATGGTGGAAAAGAGATTTATTCTTGATATAGATAAATTTCTCACGTGCTTCAACAGGTGGGAAACCCTCTATGACATGTAATGTGCAAGTACAACTTTTATGTGTGCGGCGTAAGAAAAGACAGAAACAGCACTGCCCTCTAGCTATGGTTGCCACACCCCTAGTAGGCCAGCAAGCCATGGCCCTAGGGTCAAGGAGGCTCCACCCCTTCCCCCTGATTGGCTGAAGGTTGCAATTGTGAACAGGTAAATGTTATATTAAACATCATATGATTGGGATTATTCAATGTGGTACGTACAAAATTAAGTATTAATTATTGAAATCGAAAATACTGAAGCAGTCATTACTAACGATACACCAAGAAATACATTAACCTATTATTAAAGGCAAGGCAGTTATCAGAGTTCCTTTAGTCTTGCCTACTATGCACAATACAAAGACATAAATTCACTTATTTCCATTATTTCCCACACCTATCATTCATGAATATAAAATATAAATAAATAATTTTTACAGTTACTTGACATAAGGATACATTTGGTACAATCTAAAGAGGTTTTAGTCATTGTTATTGTAGCTTGGGAGAGACAAACACAATTGACGGAACAGCGTGTGGCAGGCAGTGCAGACGACGCAGCAACCGTTACCCCCAAGCTAATATAACAATAACTAAAAGTCCTTTAGACTTATATCAAACATTGACCTATATCAAGTACCTGTATAAATAATTAACTGATCTTTATTTACATGGAGCCTCCTCAATCCAAGAGGCGTAGCTTCTGGATCTACTTAGGGTGCGGCAACAGTACTACACGATACATTACATCCTAAGAAGACACACACACACACACAAACATGCATGACCAAGCAGTTTAAAAAAAATATAATTAACACTAAATCCAGTTGGAAACATGGAAACAAAGGCATCTCCATTCAATTAATATGTTTAAGATTGTTTTGAGTATTGTATAAGCAGCCTTTCGAGGTATGTTCCTAATTGATTGATATTGACTTGTATCCTGCTGATCAATTTAACCAAGCACACCACCTAGGGGGTCAGCATCTGTTGTTTATCTTATCTTTATTAAACTTAAGACACACCAAGTTGACATGTGTTTGCGACTATCTACCAATTGCTCTGATGTCGTGTTCCCTCCATTAGCTTCCACCTGAGGGGCTCGCCATAGCAGAAGTCTCTCTAGGTCTCCTTGTTCATAGACTACCATTTTGCAGCATCATTAACCCCTCCTGCCTCACTCTCTCATGTATTAATCATATCAATGTATCTTACCTGAATTCTCTCTACAAATTCTAACCTATCACCTGCTCTCACACTTGGTTCATAACATCACCATTCTGCCCACTCACCACACACCCAAACCCCTTCAATGGTTTACATTCACTCATTCCATCCCTCCATACCCCTCACCTTATGCTCTTACATCCACACTGCACCACCTATACACAGGTTTTACTCACTCCATCTGACTTTGTTTGCCCACGTTTTTCAAAGATAAGTCACATTTCTACTGCATATATTCTAAAGCAAGGGTGTGGAGTCGGAGCTAAAGATTTCTGACTCCGACTCCGGAAAATTTTAAAGTTGCTACTCTGACTCTGGCCCCCCTGACCTGGCGCGTAGGAGTTGTCTCAATGGTAGTGTGTGTGTTTGTGTGTATATATGTGTGTGTGTGTGTGAGATGTCTTGACAGGTGTGTGTATGTGTGTGTGTGTGTGTGTGTGTCATTTTCATCAGCCAACTTCTATAATCACAGAATATTCAATGATCTTACCTATGTAAATTAATAAAATAGTGGCAGTCAGTGATGCGTTTGATCTCAGATAAGCGTTTCTTGTAAACTGCTGAGCAGTCTCAATCAGGTTGAGACTTGAGAGTGGAGACGCGTATGAGTACCACAGGAATCAGACACATTCAGTATAGGATATTTCATGTGTTACTGGGTATGTTTTCTCCAACATCATCTAGTAATTTATCTCAATGATCTATATGATTATTTAATCAGGCAAAATATCATGAATATCCTGCCATAATAACAACCCATAATGCTTGCCTGAAATGTCTGCCCACAGGAGCCCCTACAAAAACAGCACTCAAAAAAATATTCTGCTAAGACACAAACAATTATGTAACACATGCATTCAAAACAGCCTCAATCAAGTGTAGAAGATAAAGGAAACATGACTTACAATATGCCTTTTGTAAAAGGAATCTGAATTCCTTCCATAAATAATTAATAACAAACCCCCAAATCAAACTCCCCTCATTTTACATCTGAATTATCATACAAGCCTTGCCTTACTGCCTAACTAAAAACTGAATAAACTATTTTATAAAGGCTACCAACAACTTTTCAAATCAACATGCAGCAAATAATGACGGTTTTTTAAGCATTTCATCCCTGTAAAAAATATTTGAGTGTTTTTGAAAAATTTCTCTCTACACAATGTTGACAAGAAAGATGTTATGATAGTCTCATATATATATATATATATATATATATATATATATATATATATATATATATATATATATATATATATATATATATATATATATATATATATTATATATATATATATATATATATATATATTGGGAAGCTTAAAATCCAAGAAATATAGCAGATAATAAGAGTTAAAATAAGTGATATTACAAAAGCACATAAAAGATGAAAGCTAGAATATGTAAATAAATACATAAATAAATCAATCCCTTGTGTTGTTAAGAAACAGGAGAAATAAGCCAAGACCAAATCTAGTGCAGCACGGGGCTGCTATAATGGTTCCAAAATTTCAAGAGTATTTAGGTGCTGGCTCCCTCGGGTACTCCTCAGTCTGCCACACCGCCAGTTTAGTCGCTACATAAATCTTTTTCTCCATTACATCAGCTATTAACTATTTCTAAATGAAGTTTAAATAATCTGATTAGATATAATTCTCTAATAATGGTATAAAGCGTTATGAATATTTCGTTTTTCTATAGAATAATAACAATTTTGTATAAATAACACAACACTAGACAGCATTGCTTTACAACATTGTCAGAGTGGTGACTGTGACCTCAGGTCACCCACGGTGGAAGCTACCTTTTATCCCCTGCCACTTGCCCTTGCGGGCTACAGTCAAAAGAAAGAACTTACACCAAAGCTCTGCTTTTACAGACCTTGAAAAAACAAATTTTGGCTTTAACAAACATTCTGGGCCAGTCTGATAGACCGTGTTTCCCGCCATATAAGACGCGCCTATAAATTAACAATATATATATATATATATATATATATATATATATATATATATATATATATATATATATATATATATATATATATATATATATATATATATATATATATATATATATATATATATATATATATATATATATATATATATATATATATATATATATATATATATATATATATAAAATATCCACATTTTCCTTGAGCTTAATGTATATGCAGTATTACATTTGGCCACTTTACTTATGATTACGACTATGATACCATATGTTGCTTTGAAGAGTTATGGAGCTCTTATCCCTAGCAGCTGTAACTTTGAAATGGTCAACAAAAGGGTTGGTTGGTAGATTCACTCACTGCGCAGGCATTAATTTTCGCCGAGCTGCTAAGGGAACTAACGTGTAATAGCTGCTTTAAACATCACCGCTAAGGTACCCTGCACACTGGTGACTGGCACGTAGCAGTGTCGTGTTTTGAGTTTCATGTTCACAGAGCGCCATGCCACGCGTCTTCTTGTGACCTGTGTGGCTTTATCGCTTCACATGTCCTCCTCCTCTCTTCTGCTTATTCATGCTTTCCTCTTCTATTGCATCATACTATTCGTTATTTGAATTAATCAAAATTTGCACCTTCGGCGTATACTGCGCGGGGGTAACTTAAATGTTTGGCATTTTAAGAGTGAAAAAGTGTGTTATACACATCAAAATACAGTATATTTCATTCTGGGGACATCTGGGAACTATTGTGTAAAATGGAAGTGTTTTTGGGTGTTGGTCTCATACCAGTGACAATAACCCTTGGGCTTACAAAAAACATACCATCGGGGTATAAGACGCAGGGTGGTTTTTTGAATCTTTTTTTCCCGAAAATAAGTGCCTCTTATATGGTGGGAAATACAATATGTGGGTATTTATCAAACAACTTCAAGAAGTGCGGGGTTTGGTTCAATGTTAGGCAGATCAAACATATACACGCACATCAGTTGGTGGCAGTGGAAACAATCCAACCGGGCGGTGCGAATTTACTCAGTATAGCTTTGTCTGCTGAACTGTAAACACCTTTGCTCTTGTCCTTCCATGACTCATCTTTCAACTAATATAATAAACAACTTTCGTTATATATGGAAATGGTCAATGATGGTAAACTTTCAGCTCATATAACAAACAAAGTTCGTTATTTGTGAAAAGCTCAGATCCCTTAAATATAACGGATTTTCAGGTATAAAATCATCTCCCTGCCCCCAATTGGTTCGTTAAAGAGAGGGTTTACTCTATTTACAATGTAAATATAAATTTCTTAAAAGAAAAAGCTAATATATTGAGGTCTTATAATGGAACCCCCAAGAGCAGCTGCTTGAACAGCCAAAGCTACCATCATTAGCAAAATGACAGACAGGAAGAAAAAGAGAAAAAGGAGTAATGAGAGAAACCCATGCAGGTAGGTATGGCAGTGCAGCAGACAGACCCATGGGGGCCAACGCCCAAACTATCCTGACATCTAAGAACCACTATAGCATAAAGCATATAGGCTGGCTGGAATGAGTTTCTAGTGATTAGAGTGTAAGATATAATACCAATCAATTAGCTATAAGATTACAGAACTTGTTCAGTTCATAATGCCTATCATCTCTAACTTCACAAGTTAACATTCCATACTGGACTTATTTAACTACAACATTCTGCTTAGCCTTTCCCGCAAAAAAGCTGAACATGCCAAAAGCACCTGAAAATAGCTCTATAAAAGCTACTAAAACAATGTTTACCCAAAAACATCACATTATGACAAAGTTCACATTCTTAACCAATCAACGACCATAACTGTAGCATAACTGAATTTAAATTAAACAGAAAAAAAAGTGGAATGAGAACCCACACAGCTATAATACTTGACATCAATCATCATTAGGGACATAAGGTGGGGGGTGCCTTGCTTCATCCACCCTACGACGCTAAACTCTGTGGTTCTTCTGGGCAAGTCTCCATGCATGCCCTCCATGTCCCCTTCCCATCCCATCCTAAGTACTTAACATCAATACACAGACATACTAAATGTTGATAAATACCTTATTAATAATTATAAAAAACTGTGATGAGAACTAAAATGATTTCAGTGAATACAGAGGATGACATCACTTCACGAGCTGGTGCTTGAAGGGTGCTACAGCCAAATCAGAAGTCCTCTTCATTTTATGTCTTGCCTGCAGACTTGGTAGAAAAAGACCTTCAGTGTTAGGTCAATAAATATCCAGGTATTGTATTCCTGTTTCTATGATTGTAATTTAGGAGCTATTTAGGGTTTTCCATCATCAGCTCTCATTCTTCACCTGAGAAAGGGCTCCCGTTTCAGACAACAATGTGTACCGTCATGGGTCACTGTACCAGGGTGAGGCACCTTCCAGGCCACACACAGGCTCTCCACCAGTCCTATGATCAAGGCTTCATGGTGGAGGGTTCCATTCATGCTGTGGTGTCTTGTGCATTCCTGCACACACCCAGCCCAGCACAGGATCAGTCCTGTCAATCCCTGGAGCCATGTACTCCAGAGCCTGTGTGCCTTTGGCCTGAAGTTGTTGTATGAATTTCATTTTCCCATTAATTAATTACAAATATAGGAATTCATACTCTCATAAATGTCCATGTCATCAAAATTTCTTAATTTGTAAAATCATCCAGTAGTGTTTAAAATTTTAGTCCTCTATGAAGTGGTAGACTAAGCAACATTTTTCCTGGTCAGGAAACTGAGCATGGGCCAGATATGAAACAGCTGGGACCATTGGCTTTCTTTTATAAGCCAGAACAGGACCCACATTTGCAGAACTCCTCACCACACTGCCCACTTTCTTTAATAAGCTGTGCAGTGAAGTGGGAGATAACTACAGATAACTACATTTACAAATGGCCCAAATACAGCTGAAACTATCTTGCACATTGACACTTGACTATTTATATGACAGTTCTAATGAATAATGAGGACTCATTGGGAAGGTTTTAAGGGCTTTTTTTCATTGGCTGAAGAAGCTTAAGTTAGGGCCTTGGGGGAAGGTCCTCCAGATGCCTCATGGGCCAACTAGCAAACACCCATGACTCTCTCACCGGTCGTTCAGGGACATCCTGGTGGTCGATTTTAATATAATCTTCCCAACCGACATCTGAAATAAGATAAATATGTGTCACTGACCATTCAACATATAAACTGAAAGAAAATACATCCTGACTAAGTTGACATGAAAAACAATGCACATTACCAATAAAGGAAATGTTCCTAAAAGTTTTATAAGGAATTGAAAGAAAAACTAGTCAAATCTCTCTCTCTCTCTCTCTGATAAGGTCAAGTTATGGGTAATCAAGATACTATATGATCATATACATTTACATCATAAAATCACCTCATCTGATTGTCTATTCTGACTCCTGACCCTTAGACCTCCCTTGAAAGGAGTGACCATGGTAATACATCAATTGACAATCTGAATAAAAAACAGGATAGCAATTGCTAGCCTAATATTACAAAAATGGATTATTTTGAAGCAACACAAAAAATGGACACTCCTAAAAACACAGAAATGATAAGAAAAGGAAACACATTATCTGTTTTTAAAAGGGCATCGAATGCTGAAGAAAAAATCAAACTTAGGGTGAAAATCTATTAAAATTATCCATCTCACAATGGCAAGGTTTCTGTGTTATAATTACCCTGATAATTAACGATGGTAGAAATCACTAGTTTTCTGAATTCTTCCCCTCCCAAATCTAGTGATTCGTGAAAAAAAAAATCAGAAATAATTTTTTTATCCTCACAAGCAGTAGTAAGGAAAATATAAGCACTTCAGCCCTCACAAGACTCTGCCACCTTTGAAGCAAGTGACTGCCTCAAATGCCATATTAAAAATTGCATAAAGTGAAGCTCATCAAATGTATTAATCAAAATTAATTGAACATATTTAACCTAACCCAACCTGCAGGCAGGGGCCTTGTCTCCCCTTATCACAAATGAATCAAACCTACTAACAGCTGAAAAAAAAAAAAAATGCAGCTGGTTATAAAGAAGAATGAATAGTATAATAAAATGTCAAAAAAAAGTATCAGACTCAAGAGTGCAATTGACTTTTTAAAATATCACGCATTTATAGGTCTAGAGGCTCAGTAACATGGACTAGTTGTGATGGATTTCTTTTTCTTTTTTCTTCTTTACACACATAGACCTTATTTGTTTATTTCCAATTATTATTATCAGTTACTGCATTATGATTTCTTTGTTATAAGTAACACATGAGCTTTTACGAGAAATGTACTTGAAAAACGGATGTTTTTAGCATTCTAAGGAGTCAGCTGTCCTGTCCCTTAGGGGGTAATCAGACCTATCATCACCTTCTAACAGAGGGTGGGGGAGCTTTACCCCCTTCATCCCCATTAGTATTTCTGTGAGAAAGGATTATAGAAAACTGAATACAAGACAAATAGTGTCATGTCAGGGATTATTGGAGAGGGTAGCCTACCAACTTCGAGACACTGACTGCCTATTTCTGGACAAAATATGATGCTGTCAATAATAGAGATAGTATTTTTTCCTGTAAATCACTAAGTGATGGACTTTTCAATGCCAAAGGTGCACCCGCCACCGCCCTATGCCCACCCGTTACCATCGGCCTGCATAGTGGACCCACCCTCACCACCACCCTGTCCCATCCTGCGCTGCATATTTCTGCCAGTGCACACCGCATGCTGAATGAATTTAAACTACCGTTTACTATTGATGAGGTTTCACGCCCCACTCTGCAGGGCCGTCAACAATGCATTGATGCTAGCCTCAAAAAAATAATCCTTGATGCACTCATTCGTAACGTCATAGTGAATGAGTGAATCTTGATTGCTATCATGAAGATTACTGCTGTCATTTTAATAAACTTGTCACTTAGCCATATTTAGGTTCATGCAAAAATGTCAATATCTTTTCTTTTGGTATTATTCTAGACTGTCACCCGTCTCACGGCCACGAACACCTTGGTGCTCTATGAGGGATTTAGTGTCCATAGAACACACTGCCATATTGCTTTGCCATCTCAAATTACACTTTTTCGATATAATTTTTCGTAAATATTTACGTCAGTCGCGACTGCCATAGTAGTGTTGTGAGAGGGGAGGAAGGGTGTTTCCATCACAAACAGAAGGGGGGTTGAGGAGCCCCCCGTTAGCTAGGTTACGTAAAGTTAGGTTTGGATAGTTTAAATTTATTCAGCATGCAGTGTGGGGCAACGGAAATACAGCGCCAGGACGGGACATGGCAGCGGCGTTGGCCGATGCTGCGAGAAATACCTCCTCACTGAAATAAGTCGCTCTGCTGTCCACCACACATACGTGCTAGGGGAATACACACCAGGAAAGCATTAATTTGCCTGGTTTTGTTCTAGTCTGTCCACTTTTGATCTTTGTGAGAGGTGTGGTGAGTGAAATATAAAAACAGTAAGCAAGCTGAACCTCTCTGCAAGATATTTTTTGGCGGCAGCGGCGGGTGTTCTACAGGCTTTGAAGTCTCATTTTATTAGTGACTTAATGATTTGTGACAGAAAGTTAGCAGATTATTCATAGCACACCGAAACCTGCCAGAAAAAAATTGTTTCAGGGAATATTTACGAAACCCTAGCCACCTCTGGCAAAGTTAATACTTAGTACATCATGGATTTCTTTTTGGTCCCTGATTGCAGTACAGTCACAAGTGACTTCCGAAAAGGAGAAAGAATCCAATTCAGGGACTATTTATTGTTGAAAATAGGGGATAGTAATTCACAAAAGCGTCGCCTCCTCTGGCAACAGTACTGCCGACGCAGCCGCAAAATAGCTCGCAGAGGGTTTAGGGTGGGGGAGCATATTTAAACTATCCCAAATGAACTTTATGACCTAACGGCTTCCCCTCGATCCCCCTTTTAACCCCCCCTCAAGTATATGCAACTTATTTCTGCGAGGAGGTATTTCTCGCAACACAGCGCCATGGCCGCAGGCAGAGGAGGCGACGCTTTCGTGATTTATTATCCCCTATTTTCAATAATAAATGGTCCCTGAATTGGATTCTTTCTCCTTTCCAAAAGTCACTTGTTACTGCACTGCATCCAGGGACCAAAAAGAAATCCATGATATAAGTATTAACTTTGCCAGAGGTGCCTAGTGCTTTGTAAATTTTATTCATTGTTTCATCCAACAGTGCCCCACGGGTGACAATCTAGAAATTTACCCTTCCTTTATCATTGCACTGCATTCAGGGACGAAAATAAAATAGAATCCATATTGAAAGCATTAACTTTGAAAGAAGTGGCTACCCTCTCATCAATATTACCCATAATATCACATCATGTATATACTTAGTCAGAGCTGGACAGGAAAATACCTGCAATAATATCGTGATTTCATGCACGCAGTGTTCTAGGACGGTTGTAAATAAATGGAGATGATGTAGAAATCAACTAAAGCAGTGAGTGGGCGAGTGATAGCGAGCACCGAGCTGACCTGCCGCCCACGCCCGCTGGGTTTTCCAACTTTGGTCTCGGCAGCCTGACCCTCCTGGACACCCTAAGATAAACCAACCCTGAGGCGCCCGGAGAGTGGACACAGCCTGCACCCCGGCCAGCAAGCACCGCGGGCCATCATTAATTCATGAGGTAAAAATAGATGTTACTAATAATAATGGCGTCATGCTTCCCCCCGATCTCTAATCTCGCGTTTTTCACCCCAATTCGAAGGTTTCCCTCTACTTTTCCTGGACACTACAACACTACAGTACTTTAGGAAGCCTCAGTAATGGGCACTCACCTTTAATTAGGGGTAAATGGCGTCAATCTGTGCAATAAAGGCCCGCTAGCGCCTCTCCCTCCTGGCGTTGATGATGTCTCTGCCTCGGCTGTGTTGCCATTTGCCATAACACTCCATTAATACCTTTCCTTAATCGATATCTATAACAATGGTCTGCTTTTACGTGGATAATTAAATGGGATAGATGGTTTTCTATTTTCTATTTTGTGTTTATTGTACCTTTAGAGAAGCGTGGACACATAATTAAAAGACGCTGCCCATATTACGTACATTACTCCATTAATACCTTTCCTAAATCGATATCTATAACAATGGTCTGCTTTTACGTGGATAATTAAATGGGATAAATGGTTTTCTATTTTCTATTTTGTGTTTATTGTACCTTTAGAGAAGCGTGGACACATAATTAAAAGATGCTGCCCATATTACGTACATTACTCCATTAATACCTTTCCTTAATCGATATCTATAACAATGGTCTGCTTTTACGTGGATAATTAAATGGGATAAATGGTTTTCTATTTTCTATTTTGTGTTTATTGCACCTTTAGAGAAGCGTGGACACATAATTAAAAGATGCTGCCCATATTACGTACATTACTTTATTAATTAATACCTTTCCTTAATCGATATCTATAACAATGGTCTGCTTTTACGTGGATAATTAAATGGGATAAATGGTTTTCTATTTTCTATTTAATGTTTATTGTACCTTTAAAGAAGCGTGGACACATAATTAAAAGACGCTGCCCATATTACGTACATTACTCCATTAATACCTTTCCTTAATCGATATCTATAACAATGGTCTGCTTTTACGTGGATAATTAAATGGACAATGGTGTGCTTCTCCGTGAATAGTTAGATTGAATTACTTCTTATATTACTATAACATGATATTTGCATAGAAAAGATATAAAAGACACTCGCCATAATTCTTCAATAAATAAAATCTTTTCTATATCGATATCTATAACAATGTTGTGTATTTACGTGAATAATTAATAAATGGGACAAATTATTTCTTGCACGACTACCGGTGTAACATTGGTATTTGTATAGAGAAACGGAGACAAAAAAAAAAAGAAAAAAAGATATAGGTACGGATGAAAATATACTGATTGATTGACTGATAGTTTATTGTTGCAGGTAAACAGCAAGGGAGAAGGGAGGAACATGCCACCCAACCCCCAGGCAGGACATTATACAACTATTAATACATGTGAAGGGAGCACCATGAAATTAAAAAGATACAATGGTAGGAAGGAAAGCACAACAAGGGAAGGGGCAGTACCTCCCCCTGGACAATATACTACTAAAAGTTTGAGAAATGTACCAAAACTGTCTTAAGGGGTGGAGAAAGGCGAAATTTTCAGTTGATTCTCTGTGTAAAGGGTAAAAATAGGTAAATTCCTGCCGCCCCCTGCCCTTTTCATCTTCTTTTTCTTTTGCCCTTTAACGTTTTGTATCACTTCTTAGATCCTCTTCCTCTCACACTTTCCTTTTCAATAGTACGTAACTTTCCTCACTGTGATACGCTATCGCATTAGAATTTTCTGTTATTTTCTGTCAGGTTTTCTGTCCGTGCCGTTGAAAAGTCTGAGCGGCAGCAACAACAACAACAACCCGGGGGACGCCTTGCCGCAGTCTATAAGCAGCCGCCCTTCTCTCATTTAGATGTAAGTAGTTTGGGTTGGTCATATCACGCATAAAACTCACAACAGCTGTAGCAACCAAAATAACAGTGGTAACCCAGAAACTGCTGAAGCCAGGGGCCATATTGTCAACCATCTCGTCGCCCAAGTTCACGTATTTAACAAGACCTTAGTAGGATTTCTGGGTATTTACATGAGTATTCTTATGATCCTGGCAGTAGTTTGACCCTGTTTCTGTACCATGAAGCTCAAACATTTCTCTGCATGTTTATGTTGCTTTCTTCTAGCTCCCTCTCGACCAGCTTGAATCCCCTGCTTTTGGTCACAGAGGTAGCAGAGATAGGCCCCCACAGTCCTTGCACATGAAGATTGTGGTGTCTTGAGTGTAGTTTTCCATTTCATCACACACACACACACACACACACACACACATACATAATAATTATTGTGGTTATTTTATAATTTTGCAAATTCAAACTAGATTATCGTTGATTTTGCAAAATACCAATTTTCGTGGACTTTGCAATGTAACCAGTTATTTTTTGCAAAATATTTCTTCATGATATTTTGCAAAGGAACCAGACTTTTTACAAAATACCCATTTGTTGTGTTTTCTTTGCAAAGTAACCAGACATTTTTTTTGCAAGATATCCATAATATATACATATAAGATTAATAAACAGCATGAGAATGCTGTATTAAAATAATGTAAGTATACCACTGTATAGTTTAATCATTTCAGTGGATAATGTTTGTAGTACTGTGTAGTTTCCATTTTTTAACCTCCCCCCCCCCAAAAAAAAAAAAAATGTCTAATTCATTTTCTTCAGAGTGGTGTGATAGCAGAAGCATGATGTCCAGATCTCTGCGGGCAGAGACTCGCTCCCGAGGGAAGGAGGACACCAAGCGGTCCATGCAAGCGCTGGACAAGGTGCGGCGCTGGTGAGTGCTTTGCTGCTTCATGGGTGGGAACAAATTTTAGCTTATAGATCAAAGTTGATTACATCTATGTCTGGCTCACTCTATCAGGAAAAATGAGCTTATGAAATATATTTATAACATTTTGGAAAAGAGTAATTTTTAAGATACCATATTTGACGGCTTATGAGACGCACTTTTTTTTCCAAAAAAATGTCCCTGAAAGACACCCTGCATCTTATAAAGTCTAGGTTCAGCTTTGGGTCACTGGCTAGTGAAGTTTTAGTGCAGCAATAGCACTTAAATTAAACTGCAAACCTCTCCACAAACATAAACAAAGTGGCGATCGCTTTAACAGCAACTCTTTTCTGAAGTAACAGTGTATAACAGTAGTACTTACCACTACTTCATATAAAATGACACCAGTCAGGAAGAAAATTAAGTGACTTAATGATTGTATATAAAACAAACTAGTGGACGGTTGTACACCAAAGCTGACAATACGTGCAAGACAGTGAAGACACACTACGTTTCCTTATTAGACAGGGATCTTTGAGCTAAGACAGACCTTCATAAAACTTTAACTGTGTTTGATTGATAAACATAAACAATATATGGATAATATTGACGAGATATTGAGAAGATAGGTTATTATTTGATATGTACAAGTGCCTGTTTCTCCATTTTGCACTTATATGTTAACATTCTTACTTTACATACGTATTCAACAAACATTGAAGTATATTCAACTTTGAAATTTCACACTTACTTATGTTTTAATTTTTTTAAATGTACTAGAATGTTACAACAACTAGACTTATGATGTTGAATAGCAATTAAAGAAATATGATGCACAAACTTAAAACCCATTACCCCTCTAAATGTCGCTGTCTCCACCATGTTTGTTTGTATCTCAAACCAGTACCCTCGAGTCTATAAGAAGGACCAATTCTGGTAGGTCCCAGCAAATATGAAGGGTTTTAAATTTAAAGTATTGGGATTTGATAAGGATCTGAAAACAGTGAAACTTTAATAATGACTTAATTATGGGGATTGCTACGAATGTCGGGCGAAAAATCTTCACCTGACACTCGTGTTTCAAACCCGTTTATTATATTTTTTTTTCAAATGCCTGCCAAAAATGGGGGGGTGTCTTATAAGCCCATGTGTCTAATAAGCCGTCAAATACGGTATGTCCAGTTCTTCAAAGAAACCAACCCCAACTTAATATAAGTAGATAGTAACCTAGCTTGCACTGCTGAGTGAATATTCAGTTTGGGGCAGATCTAGAGATGGCTTCATTTTCATAATTATTGCCTTGCAACACTTCCCAGGAATGACTAATAGTGGCCACTGCATGTTGGTTATTGATCAGAAAGAAGAACTAGTTTGAATCAGTTGCTGTAGATTGTTATCAGCTACTTTCAGAAAGTTGTGAGCTTATGAATTTAGTGTTGTCTGCCTTGCCTCATATACACTTAACTACTGCAAGGAGTAAGGCCTAATTTACGGCTGAGATGAGGCTCAGGAGGGTGTTTATGTTATTGATGTATAATTTATTTTATTTTGCTTGTAAAACTATATCCAAAGATGATTTGACAAAACACTACACAATCTCCATATAGTTGAAAAATGTGAATTCTTTTTTTGCTGGGGCAAATGTAGATTGGCCATTCTGTCATATAATCCAGACTTGTGAGGGTCTAAATAGGTTTCAGAGTCCAGATAATAATTCACATGTATTTATTACAGTGTCGGAGGATCACTTATTAAGTCTTCGTTACCTAGATTTTTTTATTTAGAATACAGTACTGTCTCCAGGATTGCGAGTTTCAATTCAATTCAATTCAATAGATTTTTATTGAAAACTGAAATTGTGATATGACCCGAAAGGAAAAAGAAAAGGCTGCTAAAACCGGGTTTTTTCACACCTTGTTGTGGTCCTTGACTCCCATTCTCGCTCTTACCCACCCCCTGGGGCTTTCCATTGGCCGCGGGAAGTATGGTGAGTGGGATCTGGTCAGCCAGGCACATGTGTGCGAGCAGCCCTGACCGCGCGATGGGCTTGAGCAGCTGAGGGGCAGCTGATGATGGCGATGGTGATGATGAGTGTTGGCGGCTTGGCCCCAGCATCGGGGCCACCCAAACGGCATTTTCACTGGAGCCCACGTGTGTGTGGCTGTGCCCATTGTGGGTCCAGGCTCCTCAATTTGCCAATTTTCACTTTCCACATGTTGCGCGGGACCCCTTTCCTTTCTTCCATCTCTTTTTAAAAAAGAAGAGATGGAAGAAAAGAAAGGGGTCCCACGTAACATGTGGAAAACAAGAATCGGCAAACTGAGAAGCCCAAACCCACAACAAACACAGCCACACACACACACACACACACACACACGGGCCCCGACAAAAACACCATTCAGGCGACACCGATGCAAAGGCCATGCCGCCTACACTCATCACCACCATCACCATCATCAGCCGTCCATCAGCTGCTCAGGCCCAGCGCGTGGCCGGGGCCGTCTGCACACATGCGCTTGGCCACCCAGATGGGTGGCCAAGCGCAAGATGTCGATGTTCAAAGTTTGCGATTTCAATGTTTGCAACCCGCGACGTCGACATAATTATCGCAAACTTGGAGACAGTACTGTACTTGCTTATATTATATAAAGTATTCTATAAATATTATTAAAACAACTAAATGTGTTCTTTTCACTTTTCAGGGAGAAGAAATGGATCACAATACATGATACAACAATGAAGATATACAAATGGGTTCCTGTGATACAAGATGTGAGTTTCTTGCAATAAAGATATTTTTCATGAATGACCTATGCCTAACAGACTCATACATTATGTGTGTATTTACCTATTTGTAGTCTACCGGGCCTGAGCTAAGCTCTAATAGTCCCATCTCCATATCTACATTCATCTAGCCTTTCCTTCATTTGGTGGACACTGCTCACCTCCACCACTTCTTCCTGCAAGCTGTTCCATGTTTAATACTTCTATATGGAAAACTATACTTTTTCAAGTCACTCAAACAGGTTCCTTTATTAAGTTTCTTTCCATGTGCTCTCAGCCCCTGTGTTCTCGCAGTTGAGAAGAGATCATCTCTATCCACCGCATCAAACTTATGTAGCATGACCAGATCTCCTCTCTCCCTTCTTTGTTCCAGTGTCATCAAGTCCATCTCCCTCAATCTGTCTTCATATGTCATATTCAAGAGTTCTGGGACCATTTTAGTTGTAATTCTCTGTATCCTTTCCAACTTTCTGATATCCTCCTTTTTGTGAGACGACCATACAACTGCAGCATATTCTACTTTTGGTCTTATCAGTGTTATTATTTTTTCCATCATTTCTTTGTCCATATAGTGGAATGATACCCTTATATTTTGCATCATCCTGTAGGTTTCTCCAAATAACTTGTTTATGTTCTTTTCTGGGGATAGTGTGTCTTGCATCGTTACTCCCAAATCTTTTTCTTCATTACCACCTTTAAGTTTTCTTCTCTCATCCTATATGTTTTCCTCAGTCTTTTTTTACTTTTCCCCATTTCCATAACATGGCATTTGTTTGCATTAAATTCCATCTCCCATAACTGGCTCCATCTATACACTCTATCCAGGTCTTTTTGCAGTTCTTCACAGTCTTCTTCCATCTTCACGTTCCTTCTTAACTTTGCATCATCTGCAAAAAGGCTCATGTAACTTTTTATACCCATCGGCATATCATTTATATATATTATGAACATTAGTGTGCCAGAACTGAGCCTTGGGGAACTCCACTCTTTACTCTACTCCAATTTGATTTCTTTTCTCTAATCACTGTCCTCATTTCTCTTCCTGTTAAGTAATCCTTCATCCACTTTATAACCTTTCCGTCCATTCCTCCCAATTTCTGTAGTTTCCAGATTAACCTTTTGTGTGAAACCTTGTCAAAAGCTTTTTTCAAATCGAGACATACACAATCAACCCATCCTTCTCTCTCTTGCACCACGTCTATTGCTCTTGAGTAGAAACATATTAAGTTGGTGACACAGGATTTCCCTTTTCTAAATCCAAATGGTCCTTCATTTATCATGTTTTCCTTTTCTAAATGTTCGACCCATTGTTTTTATTAAACTTTTACAAACCTTGCACATTACACTTGTCAAAGAGACTAGTCTGTAATTTAGTGGTTAAGTTTTATCTCCACTTTTAATTATAAATTGGTACAATGTTTGCTCTTTTCCACTTGAAGGGCTCTTTTCCTGTATTTATAGAGCATGTTATTATGTCATAAAGTGGTTCCAGTAATTCATTTCTATACTCTTTTCGCACTTGACCAGAGATTTCATCCGGTCCCATAGCTTTCCTTCCATCTTTTCATCAGCTGCATCAGTTCCCCTTTCTCGACCTTTACATAATTTAGTTTCCCTTCATTACAATTTTCAAGACCCCTGTCAAAATCAGCCTCTTTCGTAAACATTCTATGAAACTTTTTATTTAATATTTCTGCAATTTCTTCATCCTTTTCGTAAAAAAAAAAAAATCTTTTAGCCTTTCCACTCCTTCATTTCTTTTTAACTTCCCATTTTCGGATTTATAAAACGTTTTTGGTTCTTCCTAACAACTAAAAACTATTCTTCTTTCAAATTTACCTTCCTCTTTTCTCCTTATTTTCACATATATTTCTTTCTTTTTTATATTTGTCTTTGTTATTCATATTTGGTCTTTTCTTTAAATTCCTCCGTGCCTTTTTGCGGTTTCACACCTCCATCCAAACCATGGTTTCTCTCCTTTAGTTTTTATTGTGTAATATGGAACATATATCTCTATTCCTCTGTTGTAAATATTCATAAAAAAAGTCATATTTCTCTTGAATATTAGTGCTCCTCTTCATATCACTCCAGTCAACCCCAGCGAAGAAAGTCTGAGTCCAACCTAATCTGCCTTTGCGTAGTTTTTCCTTTTTTCCTTATGTGCCTCATCTCGATATTCATATCCTTCCATAGTTTTCATCTCTAATAATTCATGGTCACTCTTTCCTAAGGGGCACTCATGACTGACTCCTTCCTCTAACTCAACATTTTTTGTGAAAATTAGGTCAAGTCTTGATGGTTTGTCATCCCCTCTCAGCCTTGTTTCTCCTTTAACCCTTTCAATAGTTTCATCAGACCTCATTTGGAGTATGCCATGCAGTTTTGGTCTCCCCACCATGCAAAAGATATTGCTAATTTAGAAGGTGTTCAGTGTAGAGCAACCAAGATGATTCCTTCAATATGAAACAAACCCTACGAGGAAAGGCTGTCACATCTAAACCTGTTTTCTCTTGAAAAATGCTGCCTAAGAGGAAAACTGAACGAGTGCTTTAAAATACTTAACGGTTTCACCAACATGGATCTGACCAAGCTGTTTGTGATGGATGATAAAAAGTTGTTTGCAGTTCTAGTTGAGAACATTAGTCGTTAGTTTAGTGGGTCTCCCTCAGTTTTCCCTTTATTTATAAGGACTGTATTTTCTCGTGTCCAGTCATTATGTACCTTTCTTTCCTTCATTTAGAGAGCTCATGCTATCATATACATGGTCCAGTCATTGTTCTGCACATTTTCATTATCCATCTTTCTACTATCTCCAGTCCCATGGACTTTTTTACATCAGCTTCTTGCAGTCATCACCTTTTGTTTTCAAGTTTTATATCTTCTATATATTCATATTCCAGTCCAAATTCTTCATAGGTTGCCTCTTCAGCAAGTACTGTCTGAAAACCTTTATTCATTATTTCACTCATTGTTTGTTGCCTCATATTTTCAAGAAACTTTCAGTCTTTCAGTACCGTCCTTTACTTCAGTCTTATTTATAGTTGGGATACTAAGTTTACGCAAGTGTTTTAGGATATTGTAATTTCTTGTAAGCACTCAAAAAAATTAAAGTATTTAAACTAATTTAGTAATAGCCAATTTTTCTCATATACTTTCACCAGCAGGAAAGGAAGAAGAAGAGTGGTGGAGGTGCCAACAAGGAGAACAGGATTTCTAGCAGAGACAGCAGCATGTCTGCCTTTCAGATGGGTGGAGACGATTCCAACACTGGTGAGTTGTAACACTGACCTTAAAGAGTCAAAAATGTTTACAATATATATATATATATATATATATATATATATATATATATATATATATATATATATATATATATATATATATATATATATATATATCACACACACACACACACACACACACACACACACACACAGAATAGAAGAAAAAAAAATGTCTAGCTTTGCAGTGTTACAACATGCCCTTAGTAACACCTGCTCAAAGTTGTGTACATTATTTACCTTTAGTTACTGTGTTTACAATTTACTTGAATGTGCTCTCCTCCAGAAACTAAGTCATCCAGTTAATAATACAACAGCAATTATTAGTTTTTTGATAAGAATTATTGTTAATTTTTCTGTTTCAGCGATGTCCATGATGAGTGACTCACAAGACGCCACAGACTTCTCCTCCACCCAGTTCAATATCTCAGAAGATTCAAATTCTGAACCTCCTTTTAAAAAAAAACTAGTTGAGTAATATGTGTCAGGTAGATAAATAAGATATTTTTTAATTTAATTTAAAGAAAGTGGCAAGCTAAATGCTAAAACCTTGAAATACTGTAATATTTTCATGAAAAGTCAAGATCACATTAGTTGGTTTTAATATATAAATGTCTCATGTACTATTACCTTTATTTTTATTCTTCCCATCAGCTTGTAAAACATTTTGGCACAAAATTTCATAAGAGTACAAGTTTATATTTATGGGTCAGGATATACTTTACCAATTGTTTGGCCTATCTTTCATCACGTGCTCAGACCCTTCAGAGTTGACATTGTGACATCATGCTAGTCTCAGCGTACCTTTACAGTGAATGGAAGAATAATCACAGTATTTCAGGACAAAGGAACTCCTTGAAACCAAAATATGTGTTTCAGTTTCTCCTTGCTTAACCTGGTAGCAGTGACAGGCCAAATTTGTGGCTTTACCGTGTACCAGCGACAGGCCAAATTTTTGCCATGATATAAACCCCTCAAAATTGATGATGCATTAACTGGTTTGTGTGAGTGATGATTTTTCTCATTTTTCTCGCTTAGAGGGGCCTTTAATTAAGAAACACGATCCCCGCAGCTACCAGGTTAACCACAGGAGCAAAATGCTCTCCCTTTTGAGAATATGTCACCATTCTCCTCACTCCCTTGTATTCCCAGATTGTTTGGAAACCTCTCAGAACATGTCATAGGTTTTATCTTCATTTTCTTTTCTTAGTTTCTTTGTGCTTTTAATTTTTTCCAGACCTTGTACTCTACTGTCTGCACATGTGGTGCCCGGAAATTAGCCTACTGTAATTCAGAGGAAAATACGTATTAAGTATTGTAAAGATGAGTCAGTGTGTACCAGTCCTGTATTACCCCTCCCTCCCTCTCCCCTCTCTTCAAGACTATGACTAGACGCTTGTATTTAAGCTGTTTCAGTTGACTTCTTTATTAGTAGTTCAAAGTTATTTCTTGCATGCTCAACAAAGTGAGTATTAATGGAATTGATACCCTTTGCCCCTCTCCCCAGCTTTGTTACCTACTTAATACTCCCCAAGATGTTATAATTCAACATTCCCTTCCCTCTGTAACTCACCCATTCTAACACATTCAGTTTAACTGTTCCCGTCACCTTCCCACAGCCTGTGAGTGACACTCGTTCTCTGGCCTCAGGAAGGTAAGGTTGTGTTACATTCGCTTGCCCTCCCTCCTCTCAAATATTACGTGTATTTGTAATCCCTCCCCTTCTTCTTGATAATCAGTTTATATTCACACATATAGTATATTGTTTATTAATTTGACTTGCTCTCTGTCCTCTGGAAGGTCCGTTTTGATTGTTTCACGGTGCCCACCTCGACCTGTGTCCACATACACACACTCCCTGAGCCCTCATCTTTCCCTGCTTTGTCCTTAATATGTAAATTGTTTGTTTCTTTGCCTAGTTGCAGTCCTTAGGGCCCTCTAGGTTATTCAGTTTACCCCAGGCCTAGGTTAGACCATTGATATTTCGTATTTCTTCCATCATTATTTTGTAATTTACTCATCACTGTAAATTTCCTTAATTATAAATGTTGTTGTCTTTCAATTATCCCTTCCCTTAGTATTAAATTTACGGTAGATTGGCTGGAAAGCACACTGAAAAATTAATAGCCTTACTTCCTCCCATAATAAGTGTTCACGTTACCAAAGAATTCTTCCAGTATCTAACCCAACATGGCTGAGTTAGTTTAGTTACAAAGTCAAGTTAATTCTTCCCTTTCTCCCTGTGTAGCTGTCGAGTCAATTGACAGATCTCAGGGTGTTGGCAGCCTATTATAAAGACTCAGTCATGCAGATTTGTTTTATCCTGTCTAATTTAATTACAGGACTGGTACACATTGACTCATCTTTACAGTACATATTTCATATTTTCTCCTAAATTACAGTAGGCTAATTTCTGGGCACCACACACACAGCTCTCAGAGGTGATCTTATCCCTTATTAAAGATTGAATGTGGCTCACTATTACTCGGCTAATCATCAACAGTTTACCAGGATCTTTTGTGTTTTAACAAAAATCACTGAATACTATTTTCTAAGGAGAAACACAAGGGGATAAGGGTTCTGTTACAAGCCATGATCTGCAGGACCAAAGGTATACTGATGTAAACCTTTTATAATGTCAACTGTGGTAAGAAAATAAAAAGCTAGTTTTCTTCAAGCATTTGTCAGCTATTCATTATTAGAAAGAAAACCATCTTAAAAGAAAACTTTTTCTATTAGCTATTTTTTTATGATTCATGTGATCAAAAGATTGTTAATGGAATCAGTTTTAAACATTTGAAAATTACGAATTTAAATCTGATTGAATAATGAATTAAGTCCATCACCAGTAGCAATTTATTTTGATCAATGAGATAATTTTGTGTTAATAGGTTATTATTTTAGCATCAACACTATCATTTGTTGAGTAACAGAGATGTTGGTTTATAAACAGATGCAGGGGCCCAATATGGCTGAACATGGCCCTGCAAAACTCTCCATTTTCTTGTTTCTTGTTGCATGAAAAATCCCCTTTCACCTCATCACTTCTCTGTATTAGGCAATTCACAATAATAATTACATTAAATTTTTTTGTCTGTGATTAGACAATATTTTTAATAAAAAAAATTACAGTATAAAAATATAGGAAATACACTAAGAAATGTACTTAGTTATAGAGCCTTTCTGATAATCTGGAAGGTGTTTTATGACGATGCAAAAGAAATAAAGGGCACTCCCATGGACCCCTTCACACAACCTGCAGCAGTAAGTTTGAAAGTGCTGAGGAACAGATACAAGCAGGCAATATCAAAAGTGGTAAAAAAGTATGTACACTTAAGAAGTCTCAAGAACTTATGCTAGGTGTAAATTTCCGAGGGCCGCACAACAAACAAGAACCTCATCAAAGTAAGGAAGGATGGAGAGAGGGAGTGGTTTTGACAGTATCTTATAAGCCTTAAGTCTTTCAAATGTATACTTCATAGCAGAATGCCTCAGTCTGTTTACAGAATATGGTTTAGATTGATGAATCTGAAAACTTGCTCCCAAAACATGTAAGTCATCTCCAATATAAAAATCCCTGTTTGCCATCACTATATCACCTGACTCAATTTCACTTAAAAAGCCTGAACGAAGAATCAATTCTTTGTTGGATATTTTCCCACCCCAAGACTGAGATACAAAGATTATCAAGCCATGGCGTGCCGTGCCCGTCACTACCTTAATGGTGCTGCACTCCTTGCCCTCACTCCATGTCTGAGCTCTGGCTGATGGGGTGAGTGGCTCCTCAATGGGAAATTCTAAACAGTCAATCATGATGGTTGATTTATCTTGGTTAGCTGTAGAGGCATTGAATTCGTTTAGTGGCGAATCCTTAGATCGCCAGCTAATCAAGAACTTCAATTTGCAAGCCATGTTCTGGATAACATTTTCAACTACAACAGAGGCCAATTTCTTAGTAATACCAAATCTAACTGCTAAATCAGATGTGGAAAGACCCAACCTCAGCTTCATCAGAGTCAGTAAGAGCTGGTCTGGTGGACTGATTTCTTTGAAGTCCCTGAAACATCCACAGACCAGGTTGATGAGCCAGGTGATCACAGCTGGGGATGGAAGTCCAGTGTAGAACCTCTTCCTTATGTCAGGAAGGGAATCCATGGACATCACATTTTGGCAGAATTCCTTGTTCATCAACTTCTCTTTCTCCAACTCCTTTATATTTTTCCTTAACTTCTCATTTTCTACAGTTAATGTACTTGGTGATGGCATGGATTTGTGCTTGCCGTTAATACCTGTAATGCATTAAGAAAAGTTTTAAAAGTTATGAAGTCTGATGAAAGGATCAAATTGAGGAAGTTTCAGGTGTGCCCCCTTCAAAGCAACAGGGCAGCTAGGTGCATTTTTAAGTACCTTTGGCAAGCATGAGGCAATACTGCATTGCACCTGTCATAAATTTTGGGCATGACTAGGCTATGTGGTTGGGGTGGGTCATTATTAATTCAGGTTGAGATAGGTCATTCAGTCAGTACAAGGGTGTGGTAAAGAATTAATTTAAAAATAACTGAAATATCAAACCAAAACAATTCTCTACTTGTATTCCCTCGTTTCAAAAGGCTATACATTCTCACAGGTGTCTGCCCCATTCTAATAGCCACTCTCCATTCACTGTTCATTAGCAGTCAAATCAATCATCTGAATTGACATTTCACTGATTTAAAAGTAAAATTATACCAAATTATTCCAATGATTCATATTGTTCATAATTCTCCAGGGCAAATATCTGCAAAGGTAGGTAGAAGTGCTGCAACTTTTTTGTTCCAGTTGTAGTTGTTTCACAACTTCCAATATATCACACAATGTTCTTTTATAGTAGACAATAAAAATGTCTTCCTTTTTGAGGTTTCAAATTGATCCACAATACAAATGGTGTTTTCATTTCTCTATTCAGTATATCTGTGTTCAGGGCTGGCCAATGCATGCTTTAAACCTTGTGACTCAGTGCTTCATAGGAAATGCTTGGTGAGACTGATCCACTTCAAATACCTGAACATCCTGGACGTGGGAGTGATGCAAGCTGTTGAACCGGTGCTGATGTTTCCTGTGAATGTACTGGCAAGATTTCCTTTGGTGAAAGTACTTGAGCTACAGGAATGACTGGACTCAGTGGATGTGATGACACAGTCTTCCATGGTGAAGATGTGCCAACCTCAGCATCACCTGGAACCTTCTCTACACGAGCCTGACATTTTCTTGACTTATTGTTTCTCTGTAAAGTAACCCCATCCAATAAGATTGAACATTTCATATAGACAGGTCCCAATTAATATGAAAATTTAGTAGATATACAAGCTTAAACTATCTGAATTGGTACATGTAACTATACGATTTTCAATTGTGTTCCAAATAGTATGAGATCAAATAATGTGATACCTAAGAAGCTATATGCTTTTGAGAGGTAGTGTTCAATTGATTAAAAATACAGGATTTTTTTTATGATGTGCTTTATAGGGAAAAAGAACATTGCTGTCTAAAATCTTTGAAATACACTTGCATCACTCATCAAAGCTGAACTAATATTACTGCTCCTACAATTACTAATGATAATAATGAACTAAGGCAGAAACTAAACAGTTGTATCACCTTGTGAGGATGTGGAGGGAAATAGAACACTGTTGGCACTGCTGAGGGATGCAGGCGCACTGTTTGGCCTGTCTTGTCAAAACACTCGGGAGTGAAGTGGTCAGAGCACAGCGATGAATTCTCATCCGGTGTCCAGTTTATCCATTTTGTGTTTTTTAACCATAGGTGACATCTCTTCGTATTTACAGGAAATCTAAAATCAAAAGAATATGCATGTGTTTTACAACAAAATATAACACATACACACTATATTGCCTGTGGAAATGACGAACCTCAGTATGGTGACTCCTACGTATATGACAAGGATATTCTAGGGGAATTTTTTTACTATGCTTTATCATGACTTAAAGGGAGGTTTCTTTAACCCCTTCAACCCCAAATTACATTTAGGGGCACTACTGGCTACTATCTCTCTCTCTCTCACACACACACACACACACACACACACAGTTCAGATTTAGGAAAGGAAGATCATGCCTGACAGACTTGGTGTGTTTCTATTCAAGGGTGATAGATGTTGTGCAGGAGAGAGATGGATGGGCTGACGCTGTCTACCTGGACTTGAAAAAGGCCTTTGACAAGGTGCTGCATAGCAGGTTGATGTGGAAGCTGGAGACAGTGGGTAAATTAGGAGGAGGACTTCTAAAGTGGATGGAGGATTTTCTGAAGAACAGGATGATGATAACAACTATTAGAGACAAAAAATCAAGTTGGAAAAATGTCATGAGTGGAGTTCCGCAAGGCTCTGTGTTGGCCCCAATTATGTTTGCAGTATATGTTAATGATATGATAGAATGAGTGGATAGCTATATGAGTCTGTTTGCTGATGACGCTAAGATAATGAGAAGAGTGGAAAAAAAGGATGACTGCTTGCTGCTCCAGAGAGACCTGGACACAGTGTGGGAATAGAGCAGGAAGTGGAAAATGGAATTTAATACCAGAAAGTGCAGTTTTATTGAATTTGGAAAGAGTGGAGAGTAGAGGGACATTATAAGTTGGGTAAGGATAAGTTAGACAAGACAAGAAAAAAAAGACCTTGGAGTGATGATCACAGAGAACTTGTCTCCAGAAAGACACATGAATAAAATATCAGCTGAGACATACAACCTGCTGAGGAACATCAGAGCAGCGTTCACATACCTTGATGAGGACATGCTAAGGAAATTACTTGTGACCTTGATACGCCCTAGACTAGAATATGCATCAGTGGCTTGGTTACCATCACTTAAGAAACACGTTAGAAAATTGGAGAGGATACAGAGGGCGGCAACAAAAATGGCACCTAGGCTGAGAGACCTGCCTTATGAAGAAAGATTGCTGAGGCTGAACCTCCCTACATTGGAAAGTAAAAGAGAAAGAGGAGATTTAATAGCGGTGTATAGGATGATGAATGGTCTGGAGAAATTGGATAGAGATGACCTTTTGATAAGAGAAGAGAGAAACTGGAGAGGAAATGGAAAACGGTTGAGAAAGGGAAATTGTAGAAGAGACATCAAGAAGAACAGCTTCCCGCAGAGATGTGTGGGGGCCTGGAATGGGCTGGAGAGGGAAGTGATACAGGCTAAGTCAATAAGCGCATTTAAGGCCAAATTAGATGGAAGTCGCTGGAAAGACAGGATAGCACGAGCATAGCTCCATTCCAGTAAATCACAACTAGGTAAATACAACTAGGTGTGTATGGTCAGCTATTGTCCCACTGATCATGTGAAGAATATCCACTCCAGACTGAAGCAATGATTTTCATGGCTTAGGGTTGTCTCCTACTGACCTTACTTTTTTCAATTGCTTAAATTTTCTTGGCCACACTCAGTGGGTTTGCTTGATGTGCGGATATATGGGGTTGTAAAATTCCTGGGAATTTTGAACTGATTATCTTTCTTTGGGAATTTTGGGACTTTTTAGGACTTTTCAGGAACTTTGAAAACTGAGAAAAATTATGTTTGCCTAAGCTGCTTTTAGGCATTTTTTTTGTGTGACTGTGGTTATTGTTGCCTCTTTAGACTTCAGTTTTAGGGGGCTGTTAGTGAATGTCCCTTAGCCTGGTGGTGGCGCAGGAAGGATTGACACTTATTGAGGCACATGCCACCCTCCAGTTAACCTAACCTAACCTAACAAAACCCCAAACAGTTACTATAGGTCTTGAGTCTTGACTCAGAAAATTCATATATTCTTCCTTCATAATGAGATTTTCTATGCAACAAAGTGAAGTCAGTCTTTGTTGATTTATAACATAAGATGCTGGCTATCATGTGTTTGAAGATACCCTAAACTTAATCTAACCTAACTTAACAAAACTCCAAACAGTTACTATAGATCTTGACTCAGAAAATTCATAAATGTGTCCTTACGAATGAGACTTTTTATACAACAAAGTGAGGTCATTCTTTGTTGATTAATACCATAAGGTGCTGGCTATTATGTTTTTTTTTTTTTTTTGTTTTTACGTCGCAGCCTATTATGCCAGTAGGCTTCTTCCCGGTGGGGCCTGATGGTCGCCCCAGCCCGTTCTGGCGCAGGCGAGTGTTTATAGTGACGCCATCTTGTGTTTGAAGATACCCTAAACTTAACTTAACCTAACAAAACCTCAAACAGTTACTATGGGTCTTGACTCAGGAAACTCCTATATGTTTCCTGACTAACGAAACTTTCGATACAACAAGGTGAGGTCATTCTTTGTTGCTTTATACCATCTGGCTATCACATGTTTTAACCTAACCTAACAAAACCCCAAACATTTACTATTCGTCTTGACTCAGAAAATTCATATATGCTTCCTTACCAATAAGACTTTCTATACAGCAAAGTGAGGCCATTCTTTGTTAATTTATACCATAAGGTGCTGGCTATCATGCATTTGAAGATATGCTAAACTTAACCTAACCTAGCCTAACAAAACCCCAAACAGTTACTATAGGTCTTAACTCAGATAATTCATATATGCTTCATTACTAATGAGGCTTTCTTAACAACAAAGTGAGGTCAGTCTTTGTTGATTTATACCATAAGATGCTGGCAATCATGTAATTGAAGATACTCTAAACTTAACCTTACCTAACAAAACCCCAAACAGTTACTATTTGTCTTGACTCAAAAATTTCATATATGCTTCCTTGCTGATGAGACTTTCTATACAATAAAGTAAGGCCATTCTTTGTTAATTTATACCATAAGTTGCTGGTTATCATGTGTTTGAAGATACCCTAAGGCCTAAATTTAACCTAATCTAACCTAACAAAACTCAAAAAAATTACTATAGGTCTTGACTCAGAAAATTCATATATGGTTCCTTACTAATGAATGAGACATTATAATATGGCTGCTCATCCTCTTTTACAAACTGATTAGGATTTTGAGTTTAAACACTTTAATACTGACGACTTGTATAAACATTTTCTGGAGACTGTTGAGACATTGGTGACAGTTTGTGCCGGTCTCTAGCAATCACCATGAACATCCTCCCTGGCCAGCCAAACCTGCAGCATCTCTCAAACACAGAAGGCAGTACTTGTGGAAACAGTATAAATTAATTTGTGCACAGATGCCATCTGATGGGGGAGGCATGAAGCTGAAACTGAGGAGGTGCTCCAGCAGTTTTTATGAATTACCACTGCTTCAGATCTTTTGTTATTAATAAACAGATTGAAAATGAGTGTTCTTTAGTTAAGAGTATGGTACATAATCCCAAAGTTTTTCAAACATATATAAGGAATTAAAAAGTTGGCACAGTGGGTATAAGACCTTTGAAATCACCTGAGGGACATACTGTCAATGAACAAATGGCTATGGGAAATACATTTGCGACAGCTTTTGGCTTAGTTTATACACAAGATACACCTACTAACCCTTTCTGCCATCAATTTTTGAAGGTCAAGTGAGTGACCCTGTTATTACCACAGAATCTGTGGTGTCTGCTATTTCCCAACTTAACTCCCTTTTAGCTGTAGGCCTGGATGATGTTCACCCTTATTTTATGAAAGCATGTATTGATCAGTTATCTTACCCAGTGATGCTCATATTCCAAACATCTTATACCACAGGCAGCTTACCACCTAGATGGGTGAAATCTCTTGTACCAATTTTTAGAAATGGTTCTTGGGCAGACCCACTTAAATATAAATTGGTTTCTTTAAAATCTGTTAACTGCAAATCACTCAACAGAATTATAGTTAAATTGTTACATGATTGTTTACAGGATTGTAACTTATTGTCTCAGGATCAGTATGGATTTCACCCTGGAGGGTCTACTGAGGATCAGCTGTTACTGAAATAATTATAATGATATAACTTTGCCATTGGACATTGGAAAATTTATTGATTTTATTTTGTTTGACTCTTCTGAAGCTTTTGATGTAGTCTGCCATGTTTTGCTTGATAAATCAAGACATTTGGGAATCACTGGCATAATCACTGATATAAAGATTTTCTTCATTATCGGGTTATGAATGTGGTACGTGGTGGCTCATGAAAAAAAATCAACGAAGAGGATAACCAGTGGTGTACCTTAAGGGTCTGTATTTGGTCCCTTACTATTTCTAATATATATTGCCTGAATCAATATTGATAATGTCTCGTCCACTAAGATTTTTGCTATTCATTTGAAGTCATACATTATCATCAAAGCAGGTTCAACAGAGGATATGCTAGCTATGGCAAGTATGTGCCTGAGAGATATCAATACTCTCTTTCAGGTGTCTGTTTCTTGTGGTCTTTTTTCATAACCCATCTAAATGTGTTGCTTAAAGATTTCCTATAGTCTATCGATTTTATCTTGAGCCCTTGGGCATGACTCAGGGATTCCCCACGAGACCACGCTGGTGCCACATCACTCTATTACTCTCCTCAGAGAGGGTCGCTACCTCTCTCTCGCTTTTGCATGGCTGTGCAGGGCATGAGAGTGAGATCTACTTGAGTTATCCATTGTGTGAGTCGGGCCCAAGGGCTCAAGCTAAAATCGATAGACTATAGAAGTAATGATTTTGGGGGGTGGATTGGGGCATAATGTTTCATAAAGTGTTAATGATTTACCTATTCCATTCAAGGAATCTGCTTTTGACTTAGACATTAATGTGAACAACAACCTCAAGTTTCATCAGCATGTATCAGTCACCATTCATAAAGCAGCTTGAATAGCACTCATTACACTTATTAAATCTACTATGAACCATGATGCATCCCACCCTTTTTTCAATACTCATGTGTGCCCTTTATTAGAGTACGGTATGCATCCTCTGTTTGGAATTTAGGTCATATTGGTGATCTTGGCTTGAGTCTGTACAGAGAAGCTTTACCAGGGAAATACATGGGCGAGAGAACTTGGATTATTCCCAGTGATTAAAGGCACTTAATTTGTATTCGATAAAGGGGAGATTACTTTGGCATAATAATATTAATTACTGGGAAATTTTTCATGGTATATACCTCATCTGTTTTTCAAGATGAATTATGTGAGGGAAATTTTCATATGCACCATATAAAAAATAACTGATAAATAGAGATAATGGGAATAAAGGAGAAGATACACAATACAAATAAATAAGGTCTGGTAAACTAAAAGGATAAACAAAAAAAAATTAGCAGGTATGAAAAATTAACAAACTTGATTTCAAACATAGGAAGTTAAAATATGGGTAAGGTGAGTGAATTAGGTGAGCTACTTATGATATGGATCACCTGGTTTAGTCACTGTTAGCTGTGGATGGCTTACCTGTGAAATGTGATGCCCCTGTCTCGTGTGGCTTTCGTGTCCTGGTTAAAACAGCCATGAGCCATACAACCCACCATCATGCCTTTCCCTCTTCAAACAGTTTGAGGGTGCATGTGAGGAAGGGAAGGCAGGGAAGGACGGGAGGAAGGGAATACAAGGAAGAGGAGGGAGGAAAGTAGAAAGGGAAGAAGAGAAATGTGGGGAGATGAATAAGGATGTGTATGTGTGGGTGGGTAGTTGGGTTTAAAGGAAAGAAACACTGGTGCCCAAGCAATGGTAAGCATGCAGGCCTACTTGGACTGGGGTCACAGAAAACTTCCCTATTCTTCGAGGGTTACTTAAACATTGTTCGTTTCTTCTATAATAGATTTGTGCTGATTGCATTTACTGGTAGATACGAAACCTTTTAGTGTGTAAAGAAAACGTGAGCATACTACACTCTTGCGTAATTAGCCAATACTGGTGCAATAATGATAAAAATCTTATGCCGATAGATCAAAAGAAGAGCTTTTAATTGTAAGTGTACTACTTATTGATTACTTCGTTAGAAATGAGGCATGATGTTCACTGAAGTTTAACAGGTCTTGTACATTGCTAATAACAACTGATATTAACTATGTGGCAATAGGATGCCCTGTTTTCGTTCATCTAGAAAGTAAGATGGCCGCTGCCAGGCCGCCTTCAAAACAAACAGGCTGAAGCCGCCCAGACGGCCCGTCGAAGATGAGGGGGTCAGGAAGATCATATGTAGCTATGGATGTGCCTAAAAAGTGACACCCGATACATCTACATGATTAAAATGTGTTGTGGCTTGATAAATACACCCATGTTTGTGCCTAGAACATGCAAACAATGTTAAAATACGCAATGTTTACCTTCCGTGAGCGGCGGTGTCGAGGCGGGCCGCGGTGCTTGAGCCCGCCCGCCCCCGGCTCTGCACGGCGGCAGGCCGTGGGGTCCACCAACACATGCCTCACCACACCGCCGTGGTCCAAGTCCAAGTGTTCGGTAGTCAGAATTATAATTGTAGGTATGCAGTAGTTACACTCCTTTGGACAAGGCATTGACCTGTATCGCTTCGTAGGTCCTCGTCCTCTTGACCCTTCTGCTGGTTATTCACACATTTTGATTCGTAATCGCATTCAGTTATTTATCTTTTCTCTGTAATACACAATTGCACTATAATTTTCATAGCTTATTGCTTGAATTACTTTTTTTCCCTTTTCCATGGATGTATTCAAGAATTTGTTCCCTTTTTTCCCAACACTATGTTAGGAACACTTGTGTTTGCTTGCAATGCCACTCTTGATCCATTTTAGTATGATTTTACAATTATTATGTTCTACTGCCTCTGCCCTGTTCCTGCCATTTACCTCCAGGGTTCCAGGTCTTGCTTGAAACAAGAGCTTGCTCCCCCAGTCTCCTGTGTGCCAGGTTACTCCCTCTGGCTTTTCCTACACTACCAGCTTAATGTCGACTTTCCATTAATTCCCTCCCATTTGTCTCGTTCGTTCCTTCCAACTTTCTTTTTTATAACCACTTCTCTAACTTTCCTTCAGGTGGATTTATTTTCATTCTCCTGCATTATTTTCATTGCCCATCTTTCCTTGCTTCTCTTTTCAATTTCCTTAAGAAATCCCAACTTTCCCTTTATAATTCTTTCCTTAAATAAATCCACCCCATATCATCCTTATAGCCTCTACTACTGTGCTGCTAGGGGCTCCTAATCCTCTGTCTACTCTGTTCTGTACCTTTCCACCTGTGCAATGTCCTCTTACCTGTAGTGTGTTATTTGTGATCAAGAGGCAGCATGGTACAGCTACTCCTTTCCAGAGACTTTGACTTATGTTAAATTTATTAAATACTCTGTTGCCTCCATGTATTGTCATACTTGACATCCACCTTGCCTTCCCTTCAGTATCCTTTCAGTTTCTCACCCCCTATCTCTTCCTTTTTAACCTCCATTTCTTAGAATAGTCCTACATATTTTTTCTACTACTTCCAACACATTATTTCCTAGTACCCATTGATTTCTACCTTAACCACAAAACTCCATGACCTTACATTTCTTCTCACTAAATTTGAGAGCCCACTCCCTCCCATATGTGTAGGCTATTTGCAGTTTCTCCATTTCCTCCTTCCTTTCTGCCATCTACACTACATCATCAGCATAAGCCATGCAACCTAACCTCTCTCCTATCTTTACTTCTTTTCTGGATTTTTTAAGTCTCACTATAAGCTCCTCTAGGCATATGTTGAATAGTCTCGGGGAGATCATACAGCCTTGCCTCACTCCTACATTAAATTCCAACCACCCAGCAGTGACGTCTCCTATTGTGAATTGCACCTCTTTTACATCACATAATATTATACTGTATTACTTTTATCAGCTTTACATCAACACCTACATATCTTAGTAGTCTTATTAGCTTTTCTCTCTTTACTGTATCATATGCCTTCTCAAGATCTATGAATAAGTATAGCTCCCTCCTCTATTTACTATTCCTTTCAATAATCTCTTTCAGTTTAACTATATTTTCCAAACATGATTCCTCCCCAAGGTAAAACGTATACGAAAATGCATTATAATCATAATTCTTTCATGTGCTAATTTACTACGAATATTGGTTTGGAGTGGTGCTCCCTAAGGTTAACCCCATTTTTTAACACTTTCAGCACTAGCTCTTCTTTCCCCATTTTTAATCCTACTTTCTCCATTTCCCTTCCACCACTAAAAATCACCGTTTTCTCTATTCCTCTGTCCCCTGCATCTATCTGTATTACCTTACTCCAATACCCTTCTATTAATGACCTTATTTCTTCCTTTCCAGTTTCCCTGTATACCTTCTATTTCCGGCATTACTCTCTGATCTGCCTCTTTCCCTCCTGGGTTCCTCTTCAGTTTCTTCCATTTTCTTTCGCTCTCCTCAGAGTAGACTATTTAGTGTCTTTACCTAAAGTTCCTCCCACTTTGCCATCTTCTTAGTAATTAGAGCTTGCATTGCCTTCTGATTTTTCCTAGATCTGTTATATGCTCACTCCCATTCTTGTCTGTTCTGCTCCCCATCTTTTAGTGTCAATTTCCATAACTTTGTTTGCCTTTTGATTTTTTTTCTCCATTGCTAGCTCTACCTCTTCATCCAACCAGCCTTTAAGTCATCTTTTTCTTGCCTTGTATCTCTTTATACCTATGGTATCCTTTACCTCCTCAGCTAAAGCCAAACCCTTAGTTAACCCAGATCATTGTCAGATGGCATTGTCAAATTCATTTCATATGGTTCATTCAATGGGGTTTTAAATGTCCCTCTGGGCCGAAGTTTATTTAATATCTATTAGTGGTGTTTCATTTTCTGTTGGCCTGTGGCACATAACTCAGACTATTGTCTAGCTGTCAAGTGCTATTTTTCTATTCCTGTTGTATTTTTTTACCTGAATGTTTGTGAAAATGATGTGGTAACCAAGGTAAGGTAAAGAAACCCAGACCTAAGTGTAACTTGATATATTTTACCTCGCAATATTGTCTCACAATTACATTTGTTGCCACATGACTGTTAATAAATACTAATATGATGCTTAAAAAAACTAGTGTCTGCTTCTAATTCAGCATCAATAGGTTACTAATTTAGCAATGATGGGTTGCTATCCCTGGTTAGAATATTCTAGACATGCAAGTTTTGTTGTTTTGGGTGATTGAAGAGGCAGCAAAATAGAAAACAAGTTATATCTAATGGAGGCAGCTATCAGATAAGTCAAAAGCATTCCATATCTCATAAGAAAAAAATGTAATTGATATGATGAGACAAGCATAATAACAGAAATTTACCAACCTTAACTTTACCTGTTCCTAAGGTCTGGTCTGTTCATAGGTCTGTTCATGATTTTACACACCAAGTTCACCCCACCAAACATAGCCCAACTCTGCATGTTATTATCATGATCCCACTTGAAAAAAGTAACCTAAGTCCATCAAATTATACAAACCAATCAAGCCATATATTTGAAGGATTAAGATTATTTTTCTCGGAATTGACATATGACCTAATCATGATATCAGCCACAACACCCAACCAAACCTTGGCCAAGTCCTCTGTGATGTGATTATTCCACAACCCAAACTAATTCTTTTAGTAATTTTATGGTGTTGCTCCTTGCACTTTCCTTAGTTTTACAATAATAAAAGAAAGGAAAATGGAAAAGAAATATATAATCACTTTAAATTGTCTCAAAAAACTAAACTAGTAATAGTGAAGGGCCAGATAATGGAAGAACAATCAGCCAAAAACAAAGTAAAAGCTTAGAACTTACAAGAACTAGAAACTACAAAGAGCAGGAAGATGTGAGAAAGTTCATCATGGTGGAAATTAATTCAGCTGTGACACCAGGCTTTTGTGTAGCAGCTAAAAGTAAACTTGATATAAAAAAAAAACATGTATGCCATAAAATATCAAATGGTGAACTCACGTACAACAGAGACAAAATAAAGTCATGAAAGAGTTATACATTGAATGATATAGTTCAACAATGCAGCCCCAGAATAAAGTAAAAATAGGTTATCATAGAAAGATAGGTTATCATGGAAAGAGGGAAAGGTCCTGGGGAAGAAAGTGTTAATGTTGACCTTAAAAAGGTTGCTGGAGAAATTGCTGGAGAATAATTATTAAAGCTTCTCAGTAAATACCTTGTAAAAAAGGTTTCAAAAGTCTGGAAAATTGCAGCAAGTCTCAATTATATAAATAGGAGACTTAATAGATGCCAAAAATATCTCCCAAAGTAAAATAAATGAAGTTATGGATGAGAATGGAAAGATGTTGAAAGACAGGGAAGCTGTGAAAGAGAGATGGAGAGAATATTTCAAAAATTAATGAATTTTGAGGATGAACGTCCAGCAGCTGTAACAGCAGAAGTTTTGGGTAGAGCTAGAGGAGGAGTATATGAAGAAGGAAGTATAACATATGAAGAAGTAAATCAAGCAATAAAAAGATAAAAAAATGGAAAGGCAGCAGGAATTGATGGAATCTGCAGAAATGTTGAAGTGTGGAGATGTAGTTACTAAATGGATGGTCAAGATATGTGAAGTGGTATGGGAGGGGGGGGGGGTGCCAGCAAACTGGACAAAAGCCATCATTGTCCCAGTTTACAAGGGGAAGGGCAGGAGAGGAGAGTGTGGGTAAGTATAAGTCAGATAAGTCTCCTGAGTAAACCTGTAAAGGTATATGGAAAAGTCATAATAGAGAGGGTGCAAAGACTTACAGAAGAGAAAATCAGTGAAGAACAAGGAGGCTTCAGGAAGGGAAGGGGATGTGTGGATCAGATATTTGCCTTCAGAATGGTAATAGAAAAAATATTAGCAAAAGGAAAGAAACTATACGCTGCCTTCATGGATTTAGAAAAAGCTTATGACAGAGTCGATTGGATGGCATTGTGGGATGTTTTAAAGATATATGGTGTGGGAGGAAAACTGCTTAATGCAACAAAGTCTTTCTATGAGGATGCATCTGCATGTGTCAAAATTAGTGGAGAAACAAGTGAACATTTTGAGATAAAAGTGGGCTTAAGGCAGGGGTGTGTCATGTCACCATGGCTGTTCAGTATTTATGTGGGTGGTGTTATGAGAGAAATGAAGGGCAAAGTTGGGGAAGTTGGAGTAAAAATGTACGCTGAGGGAAGGAAGTGGGTGCTGAATTCAATCTTATTTGCTGATGACACAGTGCTCATTGCAGAAAATGAAAGTGACTTTCAAAATTTGGTCAGTGTTTTTGATAGTGTATGTAAAAGGAGAAAGGTGAAAATAAATGTCAACATAAGTAAAATTATGGTTTGTGAGTGGAGCAGAAGTGAGGTCGTGGATTTTGTATGCCCCTATAGAGTGGGAATTGAAAGTGAAAAAGAATGCAAAATAATTTTGAATGGTGAAGAAATGGAGGAGGTTAATGAGTTTAAGTACCTTGGATCAGTTATGTGTAAGCATGGTGGTACGGAGGGAGAGACAAGAGAAAGGGCATTGCAAGGAAGAAGGGTGGTAGGGTTTTTGGGACATATCATGAATGGCAGAAGTGTGAGCATGGAGGTAAAGAGGGATTTGAGAAATACAATAATAGTACCAACCCTCACATATGCAAGTGAAACATGGGCCTGGAATGAAAGTCAGAGGTCTAGAGTGCAGGCAGTGGAAATGAGTTATTTGAGGAGTGCATGTGGTGTGAGTAGAATGGATGGAATGAGTAATGAAAGTGTGTATGAGTGTTTTGGAATGTGTCAGGGGTGAAGGGAAGAAGTGTGGAGTGGTAGAAGAAGTGAAGCGACAGACTTTAAAGTGGTTTGGTCACATGGAGCGAATGGGGGAGAGTAAGATGACCAGGAGGGTGTATGTGAGTGAGATAGAGGGAGGGAATGTTAGAGGATGACCTCCAGTGAAATGGAGGGATAGGGTGCAGGAATACGTTAGGGAGTGAGTGTATGTATGGGAGGGAGTGTATGAATAGAGAAAGATGGAAACTCTTCTGCTGTGGCCATCCCCTGGTGGGAGCTTCTAGGAGCAGGTGTCGATGAGATGATAATGATGATGATGATGAAAAATCAGGCCATTAAAGATTAAGTTAAGATCCCAAATGACAACAGAAACCATCCTAAATAGGTCAGCTTACTCTTACAAAAATAATCACAAACAGATTGTAGACTTATGTTTTAGATTCTAACCAGTTCATTGAACGAGCTGGTTCTCAAAATGGGTTCCCAATCATGGATCATTTCAAGATAGTAAATCAGTTGATAAAGAAAAAAAAATGGGCTTTGAAAACTTCTTTGTTCAGCATTTAATGATCAAGAGATAGACTAAAGATTTGTGGACATGTAGCAGAGCTGGATGACACTGAATGCAATTTGGCAACAGAGCATTGGGAAACTCTGTTCAAGAATTCTTGAAAACATTACAAGAGATGAACAGCAATGTGATGAAACAGATTCTGAAACAATCCTGATAAAAAAGAGAGTTAGGGTGATGGCATATCACTTAAGATGTTCACGGTGTGTTAAGAAGAATTTATGAAAAAGCTTAAGTGGAGCAATAAGCATTAGATTGTCAATTAATACCTAAGTAATTTTCAATTTGCAGTTGGCAATGTTCTCTTAGGCAAGCAGCAACAAGCTGCAGCTTATGATAGAAGAACTGAATGGGGAAAGTCTTTAAGTAGGGCTCAAGATGATTTTTTTTTACTTCACATGTAACTCATTTTTTATACTCATTTTGTATGAATGGATGAGATATCAGTCATGCAAATCAGCACTAAAAGTGATAAAAATGACTCAAGTACAGCCTCACAACTTTTGGGTGTAACTAATTTGCTGTGACTCAATTTTTTTTTATCAGTCTTCATAATTTAAGGTCAAAGAACTTGTCATGAACTGAAGTTTACTGTCTCTATAATTGCACCAAAAAACAAGCAAAAATAAATAGATATACAAAATGAAGCAATGTATTTTTATTTCACACGCCTCTAGACATACCATAACTAACACTATAGCACTTAGATCATGGCCCACATCAAATCCAGTTATGGCCCCATGGGAGCCATGGCTCCCAGTTTAAGAAATGATGACTTGTAGAAGCTGCTGAAGGAAGTTTAGTCAGTCAATGAGAATTTGTGTTTCTAAGGGATTTTTTTATGATATATAGAATATATAGGCCTGTGAGAAAAAAAACCAGTCATTTATGGAGAAAGCTTGATAATGTAGGTATATTCTAAATAATAGATTATATTGGAGATATTTTATCTTCTACACTTGAGGTAAAGGTGCATGAAGAGAAATACAGTAGAATAGTGGAGGAAAGGTCACAAGGTCCATAAAAAAAATAATGAGAAATAATAGTCTGCACAGAGGTATAGAAGGGACAGAAAAATAAGTTCTATCCTTGAGAAATGGACAAGGAATGATTCACAGTTGTCAAGAATATTTGCAGTAGAAATTAGCTATCTGAGAATGGGTACATTATTTGGGATGAAGTGAGTAATAAGAATGCATATAAAAGGTGTGTAATGGATTAGGGCAGATAGCATTGATGATTGCCCTTGAAAGAAGTGTGCTTACTGAATCCTGTGTCAACTTTTTCATACTGAATGATTGAGCCTGTGCAGTGGACTTGAACTTAGAATCACAACTTTCTTTTTTACAAATCCACATCTTCAGATTTCATTACCATAGTATAATAGTTGTTCATACATAGTTTTGGATACTTCCCAAACATCATTACTACCTGATAATCTGAAGTGTAAGTGCCAATCTTCTTTCATTGCATTTGTCAGGACTTTTACTTAAATTATTCAGATAAATCTTTGTTATGAATATCAGCCATCACATTCCTTACAGAATTACAGTCTTGTTATATTTTTTTCTTATTGTTCAAAAGATTAATTTTACAACTCTCATTTCCTTCAGTACCATTAGAAAATACTCGTGACTTTTCTGATTTCTGCTCTGATATTCTATACACTCCAACTGTTATTGTGGATGATAATTAATTATATAACTGATTGGTTTCCTTGCCCCCCTCCCCCCCCCATCTCACTTAGGTTAAAGGACAGACCACCTAGTCTGGACCATAGGGTCTGTGTGGTCTGAATATAATCTCTCTCTCTCTCTCTCTCTCTCTCTCTCTCTCTCTCTCTCTCTCTCTCTCTCTCTCTCTCTCTCTCTCTCTCTCTCTCTCTCTCTCTCTTTCTTTTCAGTAGTAGGTAAGTTACTCGAGAGCATATTTAGAGATAAAGTTGTGAGTTATATTGAAAGTCACTCATTGGGGTAGGCGGTGGCCGAACTGATAGCGTACTGGGCCCACATTCACCGCGTGATGGACGACGCGGGTTCGAATCCCCACACTACCACTCGGATTTTTCAGTCACCGCCGAGTGGCTTAAAACTACCCACATGCTGTCCTGAAGACCACCCATCAACCCGGACTCTAGAGGAAGCCGTCCAAGCGAATCAAGAACGAGTTCCGGGGGGCAACATGAGCCAATGCAAGATGGCGCCACTATAAACACTCGCCTGCACCAGAACGGGCTGGGCCGACCATCAGGCCCCACCTGGAAGAAGCCTTGGGCCGACCATCAGGCCCCACCAGGAAGATGCCTACCGGCGCAACAGGCAACGACGTAAAAAAAAAAAAAAAAAAAAATAATGAAGGATTCTCAACATGGCTTCCATAACAAGAGATCCTGTTTGTCCAACCTGTTTACCTTTTATAACGACTTATTCACAGTTTATGACGAAACCAAATCACTTGACCTGGTCTATCTTGATTTTCACGAAGAATTTGATAAAGTTCTACACCATAAACTACTTTATAAAATCAAGTACTTCTATTTCATATTTTCATGATATGTAGAATATTCAACATCACTGGACTGACACCACCACCCCTACCCCCGGATCCAAAAGTTAACTCTGTTTACAATTTACATCAATGACGTTGACGTCGGACGCAATAATCTCATTATTACCTAAATTTGTTGACGACACAAAAATTCGACACCTTATTCGGTCCTCACCGACGAAGATCCTCCAAGAAGATTTGCATAAAATTTCGGCTTGGTCCGATAGTTGGGAGATGCCTTATAATAGAGAAAATTGCCAGGTCCTTTAAATCGGTATAAAAAATAAGAGGTTCGATTAAGAAATGCGTTCAGTGTGCTAAAATCGCGTCAAACCTCAAATTCTCACGACAATACTGTACATGGAAGCAGCAAACAAAGCGAAGCTAAGAATTAGGAAGAAGAAAATAAAAAAGACGAGAAATGGAGAGAGAGAGAGAGAGAGAGAGAGAGAGAGAGAGAGAGAGAGCAAACACAACGCCCTGAGTGACCACAGGTGTACATCATGACTTCCTATTTACTTTTGTCATGGCCCCCCTCCTCCTCCTCTTCCAGCCCCATGACCGCTATGCTACCACCATCAGCCCCATTACCACAACCACCACCACTACTACTACTATTAAAGTCATTCATAACTACCGTCATTTCTTGCCGTTGGTCTCCTGTTTCATTTTCTCACCTTTTCTAATTTTTTTTCCACCAGTTTATCTCCTTTTTTTCCTGTCTCTTTTCTTTCTTTTCAGCAGCATCTTAATTCCTTACTATTATTTCTCTCCTCCTCCTCTTTCTCCTCCTCCTCCTCCTCTACCTCCACCTCCTTCTCCTCCTCATCATCATCATCACTACCACCACCATCATTTTCTTATTTTCTTTTCTTTATCCTCCTCCTCCTCCTCCTCCTCCTCCTCCTCCTCCTCCACCTCCTCCTCCTCCTCCTCATCATCATCACTACCACCATCATCATTTTCTTATTTTCTTTTCTTTATCCTCCTCCTCCTCCTCCTCCTCCTCCTCCTCCTCCTCTTTATCCCCTTCACCATTATCATCATCATCATTGTCCTCTTTTTCTTTAATTTTTCTTTTTCTTCTTCCTTTTCCTTTTCCTTTTTAGTTTTTGTTTTTCTTTTGTTTTTCTTTTCTCTTCATCATCATCATCATCATCTTCTTCTTCTTCTTCTTCTTCTTCTTCTTCTTCTTCTTCTTCTTCTGCCACTCAAATTATTCGCCTAACTACAATCTACCGTCTTTGGATGGATGGGAATATTCTAAGGTTATTTTTTTCATATAGTTTATTGGGAACTAATCAATTCAACATATCACACAGTGCCCCCCTTACCCCCAGCCTGCCATCTATAAACCCTAATTGAAACGTTATTATTAGTACGCCAGCTAATTAAGCCCATTATCAACATGCCTCAATACATATCTGTAGGATTATTATAACTGTACTTTTTTCCCCTTTTGTTCATTTGCTTGTAGTATGAAAACAAAGGCGAGAAGTAATATACAAGTCATTTTATATTTAACTTTCATCTGACTCTGTTTTATGTTATGTGAACTAATAATATACCGCTTCTCAAAATGGAAAAAATATATATGAAATGAACACTTATCAGTAGGAAATGCATTCAACTCATAGAAGTACCCGTGGAAATACCCACAACCTCTACGAAAGGTGCAAAGGGAAAAAGAAAAGTGAAACAAGACAAGGTGAAGGATTAGAGAGTGAAGGAGGAGAAAGAGAAGACAATAATTATGGAAAATGAATACGAGGACGAGGAGGAGAAAAAGAGGAAGAGGAGAATGAGAAGAATGACAGATAGAAAATAAAAATAAAATAAAACAGAAAATTACGAAGAAATATGAGCAAGGAGAAGAGGAGAATGAGAAGGACAGATAGAAAATAAAAATAAAATAAAACAGAAAATTACGAAGAAATATGAGCAAGGAGAAGAGGAGAATGAGAAGAACAGATAGAAAATAAAAATAAAATAAAACAGAAAATTACGAAGAAATATGAGCAAGGAGAAGAGGAGAATGAGAAGAACAGATAGAAAATAAAAATAAAATAAAACAGAAAAGTACGAAGAAATATGAGCAAGAAGATAAAGGCTGGATTCACACGAGTCACTTTTTAGTGGTCAGTGGCCGCCACAAAATAATGGTCAAAATAGAACACACACATCTCTATGGGTGCATGCACACGGGCCACTATTTTGTGGTCGCCACAAAACAGTGGCGAGTTGTGGCATTTTCCGACCACGCCACTGTGGCCGGCGACAGATACCGTTGTTTCAAATGGCAGCGTGCACACGAGCCACTATCGGTGGCCGCCACCCGCCGCTTTCCCTCTGTCTTGACGCTTGAACACCTGAATTGTAACTGTCATAATGATGTATAAGTATGACCTTCACGCATAACTTGTGTTCAGGATATAATGGATAAGCTCTTATATGCTTTCAGAACTAATGTTTCATTTCGTTTCACAGTTTTGCATATTAATTGTTTCTGGTATGGATTTATTACTGAATGTGGTAGTTTTATTTACCCGGAAGTAGAAAGGGGAAAATGTTATGTAACCGCAAAGACTGCTGAATTATGTCAATAAATTACATCTAATGTGACTTAATATTCTTCATCTTCAGTCTTATGCTAAAATTACCGCAAGTCTCTCTTCTACTGGCACACACTTCCTCATGTTGATGTCCTGCCGTGTTATACATGGACCAATTATTGTCATAAGATGATTAAAACTATCCTGTGACCGCCTGAAGTAGTAAAAAAATTATCGTGTTCTTTTAGCTCTGTAAATAATGTGTGGAATGCTACACGCAGTAGTCTGTTGCTAAGTATATATGGGGTGAACCCATGGCAGTACTTTCTTCAGCGCTTTTTGCCAAGAGAGCACAAACAGCTGCTGCTCTACGAGATCCATAACGCCACGTATTGCCCTCATTAGTGGCCGCCACCGAGTGGCTCGTGTGCATGATGCACCTATCCCACCACTTTTCGTGGCGACCATTTTTTGTGGTCGCCACTTTTTGTGGCGACTACTGACCACTAAAAGTGGCTCGTGTGAACCCGGCCTAAGGACAAGAAGGAAACTGACAACAACAATAACAAGAAGAGCAAATAAATGTGCTTGTGTAAGTCTGAAATGTTGCCTAACGTATATTCATTATTTCACATATATGCAATGACTAAAAAAAGAAAGAAATATACCAGGAAGCTTCACCCTTTAACAGATCCACTGATAACCCAAAAAATAACATGGAAATACATTGAAAATAGAAACGAGAGTGGGAGGGAGGAGTAGCCACAGACAGAAGCAATACATCAACTCGTATTATTTTTTACATCAATGATCACATCCAGTATTTTTAGTCGCTTCCGCTTCACACATCAGTTATTTACAAAGGCAGATAAGGAGAGCAATCGGGGTTTCGTGTGTGTCTTTTCACGTTCATGGTGCAGAAGAAGGGTCAAACTACCACCAGGGTCATCAAACTCCCCGTGAAAATGCTCAAAACGCCCACGAGTCTTGCCAAATATGTGTCCTTGGGCGCCGTGGTGGAATGAGAACGGGGAAGCAAAAGAAATAGACGAGATAACTCTTTTTTACCTCTTTTTGAACCCCTTTTTCTTCTTTCTTTTTAGTGAGGCAACGTGCCCCCCATGTCTGAAGTGCGGGCGTGCGGGCGGGCGTGTGTGTGAGACAGGTTAATGGCTCACCGCCCCGCCATTACCACACACTCCTTTGCCGGTAAAGATGCTGGGGAGCCACGCCAGATAAGGCCATGAGCCGCCAGGTAAGGCCAGCGTGTGGGCGGGGAGAGCAGCGGGAGGGAGAGGGAGGGAGAGAGAGAAACAGGTGGGCGGCAGCGGCGGCGGCGGTGGTGGTGGTGGTGCTGTGACTTCATCTCCCCTCCCCTGGTCTCCCTCATATGATCTCCCCTTCCCCCACTCATCTCCCCTCGTGCACCCTCCTCCCCATACCCCTTGACCTCTCTTCCCCTCTCCCTTCCTCCTCCTGGTAGATCTTCCTCCTCCTTTCTGCCTCTCTTCCCCTCGTCCTTCCTCCTCCCCTTACCCCCTGACCTCTCCTCCCCTCTCCCTTCCTCCTCCTTTCTGCCTCTCTTCTCCTCGTCCATCCTCCTCCCCTTACCCCCTGACCTCTCCTCCCCTCTCCCTTCCTCCGCCAGGTATATCTTCCTCCTCCTCCTCTCTGCCTCTCTCTACCAGTCCACCTGCTGCTCCTCCTTCAGTGTGCTCTTAGGCACGGTGGTGGGCGGGTGGGATTGTGACGCTCCGTGTGTCAAGGCACTGTGAGGCGAGGTTACGTGAAGTGCAGTGGGTTCTCGGAAAACTTGGGGCGTAACAGGACGACTTGCAGAGCTTCCTGGCACTCGGGAGCCGCGGGGAAGGCGTCTGTGTGCCTGCTGGTGGAGGTGCGTTGAGTGTTACTGGTGCAAGGCAAGGCTTCGTTTAAATTTTAGCTTGTGGACAACAGAAACGGACAAACAATTCCTTTGCAAATGATGACGATGATGATTAGAAGGAGGACGAGGAGGACGTTTATAGTGAGCAAGAAGGAATGAATAGTGAAGATAATGACTGATAATAAAGAAAAGTATGTGAAATAAGAGGCTACAGTGCTGATCCAAGTCACATCACTCGCCTCCTGTTGTCACCTCTTTTCATTTCACATCATTCATAATTGTTTTCTCTCTCTCTCTCTCTCTCTCTCTCTCTCTCTCTCTCTCTCTCTCCTAGCATCAAGTTTATTAGCAAGTGAAGGAATCAATGAACTGCTCAGGAAGATGATGGTGATGTTAATAAGTTGGTGTTTGTTGGTTTGCTTTTACTGATGTTTAAGCTTTAAGATCATCTGTTTTTAAAGGAGGGTGATTATCATAGACCTGGCATATCATAGTCATCATCATCGTCAGCATCAGGATCATCGTAATCGTCGTCAGTTTTGGAAATATATTAAATCGTTGAAGTTTTGAGAAAAAAATGTTATGCGAGAAGTTAGCAAATGGATGATTATATAAAGTTGGTGATAGATACGACGACACGAGAACGAAAAACAAAACTTAGAGAAAATAATGGTCACAACGAAATCAAACTTAGTGGAAATATGAAGTCACTACGAAATCAAACTTTGTGGAAATAATGAAGTCACCGCAAGGGTAAACTTAGTGGAAATAATGGTCACAACGACATCAAACTTAGTGGAAATATGAAGTCACTACGAAATCAAACTTTGTGGAAATAATGAAGTCACTGCAAGATTATACTTAGTGGAAATAATGGTCACAACGAAATCAAACTTAGTGGAAATATGAAGTCACTACGAAATCAAACTTTGTGGAAATAATGAATTCACTGCAAGGGTAAACTTAGTGGAAATAAAGGTCACAACGAAATCAGACTTATTGGAAATCATGAAGTCACTACGAAGTCAAACTTAGTAAGGAAGAAGATACTACGAGAAAGAAGAAGAAGGAAGTAGCTAGGCAAGAAAGAGGCATACTACCCACCACAACCACCCACACGGAAATTACTCACTCGTTCACTCATTTGATAATTATTCATCGCTAACGGAATCAAAGTACGAAATCAAAGGAATAATGTGAATAACCGTTTAGCTGCGTGTGTGCGAGTACGTCGAAATCAAACCAGTGTCAAACCCGCACATGTGTCTTTATGTAGCCTCTGTATGTATGCCTCGGTAGTACTGCTTGTGTGCGTGTGTGCAAGCTTGTGTGTGTATCCGCCGGGGGGCAGCTGCATCGTGACGCACACACACGCACACACGCCAAGGTACACACGCATACATACATACATAAAGGCATACACACGCTCACAGTGAAGGTATACATAATATTGGAGACTCAACACCGGCGTTCTTAGTCTTCCTGTTGTGTGGTAAGCATTTTTCCATTTCTTTTTCTTATTCTTTTTTATTGTTTTAGTTTGTGTTGGGTGAGATGGTATACATTTTAAACATTGCCTCCTCACCCTCCTCCTCCTCCTCTTCTCCTCCTTTATTTTATTTATAGGTACCGTCACTCTTACTCTCTTGCCTTTTATTAACTATGCATCACGGACGTTTTTCCCTCTCCCAACCACACACACACACACACACACACCTAAAGACATTCTTAGTTCTTATCAATATGCCATTTTTTGGGGGAAATTGGTGCAGTTTCTCTTCTTCTTATTATTATTATTTTAATTATTATTTATTTGTCTCGCTGTATTTACTTATGTCATACCAGTAACCATACATTCGTCAACAGACTCATTATATATATACTCTTTTTCTACGAGATATTATACTATTGCCTTTTCGTGTGCTATTGTAAGGTTAAGTCATGACCTGGTGAACTATTTGGTACTTTTATGTTTCTGCTGTATTTTTTTTTCAATATCGTGAAGTTGTGATTTCGTGCGATTAGGCTATTGGTTGTTCCTTTATATTTCTACCTTTTTTCATATTTCTACTTTTGTTCATTTTTATTTCTGCCTTTTTTTAATATCGTGAAGTTGTGATTTCGTGATGATATTAGGCAATTGGTTGTTCATTTATATTTCTACTTTTTTTTTACATATTTCTACTTTTGTTCATTTATATTTCTTTTTTTTTTTTAATATCGTGAGGTTGTGATTTCGTGATGGTATTAAGCTATTGGTAATACTTGGGTTTTGTTATTGTGTGTGTGTGTGTGTGTGTGTGTGTGTGTGTGTGTGTGTGTGTGTGAAAAATAGAAGAAAGATAACCGGTGGTGTGAGCGTTTCTCTTTAACTGTATGTATTTTTTCTTTCTATATTTTAGGGGAAGAGGCGAGGTCAAGCATTTTTTTTATCTTTCACGAACGTGATTTTGTTATGCTCATTTTTTTATTTAATATTTTTAGGGCGTGAATAAATAATGATCTTGTCAAATTGAATATCCCACACTTAAATTACTGTTTATTGCAATTTAACGTGTATGTAATATTGTATGCTTATTATATTAGGAGAGAGAGAGAGAGAGAGAGAGAGAGAGAGAGAGAGAGAGAGAGAGAGAGAGAGAGAGAGAGAGAGAGAGAGAGAGAGAACCCGACTTATATGTAATCTTGTACGGATGCTATGATAGGAGAGAGAGAGAGAGAGAGAGAGAGAGAGAGAGAGAGAGAGAGAGAGAGAGAGAGAGAGAGAGAGAGATCCATAAGCTCGAACTTTTTTCTTACGTGGGCGGGAGAATGAAAGAACCAGAGGGAGTCTTGTATTTTATTTTGTAAAAGAAAGGAAGAAAGGAAGGCGGGTAAAAAATGTGCCACCCTGGTTTGGGGTTCTCTCCTTTTTTAACTCGTGATGTAGCCTAATGCTTTTCTTTATCATCATGGTTGGCGGCATCTTTCTCATTCATACAAAAATCATCATCACCAACCATACACAGTGTCATATCGTTATCATTATATACAGTACATCTATTCATCATCGTTTTCATTATCATCTCGAAAAGTATAAGAAAACTATCTGATGTAGAAAGTTCATCGAGTAAAAATATAGAAAGATAAGTTAAACAAAAATAATAGCAATCGAAATATAGTAATAACAGAGCCGATAAAAATAGGAATAAACAAAGAGCAAGCCGCGCCAGAGACCAAGACCGAGACCAAAACGGCGGGTAAATAAGAGCAAAACAAACATGATACCACCATCACCACCACCACCACCTTGTCGTTTGTGGCAGGTGTACGTGGGTTTACGAGAGAGAGAGAGAGAGAGAGAGAGAGAGAGAGAGATTTAAGTGGACATCTCTCTCCTCCCAACATCGGCTTCGCTTGGTAGGAGGGAGGGAAACAAGTGCACTGCGTTGTGTTTGCTCTCCATGTTATCCAAGTGTGAGGGAAACGTGATTCTTCTCGACGAACCTTCTCTCTCTCTCTCTCTCTCTCTCTCTCTCTGCACCAGTTTGTATATCACTCCCAGGCCGTGCGGTAGCTCGGTAACTGTTTCTGATTTTGTTTTTCTTTAGCTGTCAGTTTTCTGTAAGACTTGCAATTTTTTTTTTCACTGGTTTAGCGATGGTCCTTTTTTTTTCCCCCTTGAGCCGTTTCCTGTACTGTACAAAGATAAAAGAAAAGAAAATACGAAATCACGGGCCGTGACCCAACGCCTATATATATATTTTTTTTCTTCAAGATTTGATGTGTCCTTTTGCCTGACAAGGATTCATTTATATATAACTTGTGTTCTTTTTCAAGGTATCCTCAACGACATAAGTGTGTGTATATATATATATATATATATATATATATATATATATATATATATATATATATATATATATATATATATATATATATATATATATATATATATATATATATATATATATATATATCATGGGCGATGATATTATTCAGCACCCGTGTTCAAACTAATCACACGTTGCCTGCCTAATTAGGGTATGTATTGAAACTAGATCCTCATCTCTAACCACATCTTGAAGGAAAAAAGCCTACTTGAAAAAATGAAAGACAAATACAGATTAATAGTGAGAGTTAGTAATAAAAATCGTTTTATGTACATATAGATTTGCATGACCTTTAGTCCCTTTTGGCTTAGAGTAAAAGGTGAATATTTGATTGATGTCCTTCAATTTTAAACAAAAAGTATGAAAGAGGATCGGGGAAGCGCTGAAAGAATGATATTTGTTTCTCTTTTATCTCAGACAAAGCCTATGGATCCAATGTCTGGTAAATTGGAAAAGTGTTTAAATGGTACCCTATTAAACTTTCCTTTCATATACAGCATTGAAATAGATTTACAAGCAATTAACAGAGTTAGGTTTGATTTTGAGGTTTGACAATACAAAATCGACACGGGACCTTAAGTAATAGTAAGAATACCTTTGACGTCTGGGAAGAATGTAGTTACAAAGGGGATGAGACCATTAGCAGCTTTGGTTCTCATTAGGGAAGCCAACGTCCCTCTACTTAAAGCACTCCTGATATTGTTTGTATTACCCTAAAAGCAAGCATGTGTGTGTGTGTGTGTGTGTGTGCTTCGCCTTTACACACAAAGTCGGATTACAATAATAGGCTACAGTTATATCCAATCCATTTGTGGCGCGTCATGTGACCCCAGCACAAAGAGGTTACGGTTGCTCTCTCTCTCTCTCTCTCTCTCTCTCTCTCTCTCTCAAAGAGGAGGAAAAAACACCACCCTTTGCCCTAATGTGTCGTGCAGGCGTGGGAAGTTCAGTAATTACTCACTCACTCGTAAAGCTGAACGCCGCCACCGTGACCCATTATGAGTGTTATATTGTGGTTCTAGGAGGTGCAGGGAGGGGTATTTGGTGAAGAAACAGTATAGGCTACACGTGGACTATGCTATGTTGTGGTATGGTTGGATCATGTTAGGATAGCGTATTGGAGTATGGTGTGGTTTGGTTTTGGTTTGGTTTTGGTTTGGTTGTTCTTGTGATATTCGGAGTATTTTTTTTTTGTTCTTGCATCATCACCATCGTCATCTCTTCTTCTTTTTCGATTTCTCCTTATTCATTTTTTTCTTCGATCTTCTTCTTCTTCTTTACGTTATTACTATTATTTTTTGTTCTTGTTCCTGTTCTTGTTCATTTCTTTCATCATGTTATTTTTTCTTCGTGTTTTTATTGATGTTATTCTTCTTGGTCATCATCATCATCATCATCATCATCATGTTTTTTTATAATTTTTTCTTGTTCTTGTTATTGTTATTCATCTTGTCCTTCTTGTTCTTATCCAACTGCTACTACTACTACTACTACTACTACTACTACTACTACTACTACTACTACTACTACTACTACTACTACTACTACTACTACTACTACTACTACTACTACTACTACTACTACCGACTATTACTACTACTACTACTACTACTACTACTACTACTACTACTACTACTACTACTACTACTACTACTACTACTACTACTACTACTACTACTACTACTACTACTACTACTACTACTACTACTACTACTACTACTACTACTACTACCTACTACTACTACTACTACTGACAGGTCTGGCTTCTTTAGGGGAATTCTTGTCGTTCATGTGAAGAAGCCAGATGGAACCAAAGCCCGGAAGAAAAAAAAAATAACAGGTATATATATTTTCAACCCATATTATGTTTCTCGTCCCTCTCCTCCTCCTCCTCCTCCTCCTCCTCCTCTTCCTCCTCCTCCTCCTCCTCTTTTTCTTCCTCACCGTCATCATCACCATCACTGCCTCTACTTCTTCACTATACAGTCTGTCCCAATGTTACTTTTGCTTTTTTTTATAGTTTCTTTTCTTTTTTTTATCAATATTATTCTTGTTTATTTTTATATTTCCCAAACATTTTTCAACTTTTTTTTTTTCATTTATAAAGTTTCTAATATTTGTACTACTATATTTTTTTTTGTTTCAGTATCACCATTTTTTTTCTTATTTTCGTTTTCTTCTTTTATTCTCTTGTTCCTCATTTTCTTTTTCTTCTCTTCTTTTTGTTTTTCTTCCTTTTCTTTATTATTATTATTATTATTATTATTATTATTATTATTATTATTATTATTATTATTATTATTATTATTATTATTATTATTATTATTATTATTATTATTATTATTATTATTATTATTATTATTATTATTATTATTATTATTATTATTATTATTATTATTATTATTATTATTATTATTATTATTATTATTATTATTATTATTATTATTATTGGGTTACAGTACAGTAATTTTCAAGTGTATTTTCACGGAGCGTATTTGTGGTGCAAAATATCAACTCATTTATAATTAAACGGGAGCTGCAGAAACATTTTATTCATATCTTACTATGCTGTGTGTGTGTGTGTGTGTGTGTGTGTGTGTGTGTGTGTGTGTGTGTTGTATTACTATAGTAGGAAGAGGTTGGCCTGTAGTATATACATTAAAGAAGAAAAATAAGAAAGGATTACAGATAAGGTTAGGAAAGGCTTTATATAAGGCAGTGGTTTTTAAGTTTTTTCAGCCCCGATACCCCAAAGTTCAACTCCAAGTCAACCTGATACTCCCTCCCCAATATTTGCTTACTACTCCCAACTTTTAACTTTTAATTTCCTGTAAAAAATGAGAAAACAGGACGGCTATGTACAAACAGCTGAATTCTATGGACTCCTTTTTTTATGCCTTTTTGGATCCCCCAAGAACCGGTTTCGATACCTCCAGGGAGCATTGAGGCACTACTTTAAGGACACCTGATACAAGGGATCTCACGTAACCCAGACCTAAAGAATCAACAAGAGGGGAGGAAAGTAGAGACGTGAAATTCTGATACTATATATTTTTCACACTAAAGAAGGCAGCAGTAGAGCAAATAGATAAATAAATATATGAAGGTAGATAAATAAATAAATAAATAAATCGATAAGTTAATAATGAACAATGATTAAATAAATAAATAAATAAGTAATGAAATAGAGGCAATGTTCATCATCTCTCCCAACACCTCCACCATCACCCCCATCATCTAAAACACTCTCAATACCATTATTCTCACTCCCCCCCCCCCCCCTCAATGACCACACCACCACCATCATCACCCCCATCACGAACAACACACCCAACATCACTACTCTCACCTTCTCCTTCCCCCACCCTCTCATCACTAATATTCATCACCACTCCATCACCACCTCCACCATCACCCCCACCACGAAGAACACCCCCATCTACCCCCTCCACCCCCACCCCCACTTAATACTCTTCACTCAACTTCGTGCTCATTGGAAGGTGTGAGTGTTTGTGTGTTTGTGTGTGCGTGTGCGTGAGGAATTAAATCATCTTCTCTCCACCACTTCACTCTCCCCCACTACCTCAACTTTTTTTTTTAATCGAGGGTATATCAAGAATAGGATGTAGGAGAGTGGTGAATGTACGATCGGGGAAGATGAAAGCCAGTGGGAATGTACATTTGTATGGTGTTGGTTCGTCGATTATTCTGATGTATATAGTTGTTATTAATGAGGCACCTTGTTTGTATAGTACCCCCGGCGTGCTGGGGAGTGTGTTTGGCCCCTCACCACCCCACCCTTGTTACTGTCTCTATAAACTGAAACCTGTCATCTGTCCAGCCATCTCACCGCAAGACATTAATTATACTTGAGAGAGGGGGTTATTGCTTTGGTGGTGGTTGTGGTGATTGTGGTGATTGTGGTGATGGTGATGGTTGTGGAGGTGGTTGGGGTTGTGGTGGTGGTGGTGGTGGTAACTGAAATGTAGCAAATGTTGAGTTTTGTTGGGAAAGATAAGAAGAAAAAGAAAGAAATCAAATCACATATGTTTTGTTATTATTTATTTTCTACATTTTATTAATTTAAGTATGAACTGAATTTTACATATGATAAAAAATGAAATTATAACAACAATAATAATAATAATAATAATAATAATAATAATAATAATAATAATAATAATAATAATAATAATAATAATAATAATAATAATAATAATAATAATAATAATAATAATAATAATAATAATAATAATATTGATAATAATAGTAATAATGAGAGAGAGAGAGAGAGAGAGAGAGAGAGAGAGAGAGAGAGAGAGAGAGAGAGAGAGAGAGAGAGAGAGAGAGAGAGTCTTGAAACCTTAGGGACGTGACAAAATAAAGGAGTGAGAAATCTTGCGTCCGTTTTCTTTATTACATTAAAGAAGAAAGAGTCGTGTGTTATGATGGAGAGAGAGAGAGAGAGAGAGAGAGAGAGAGAGAGAGAGAGAGAGAGAGAGAGAGAGAGAGAGAGAGAGAGAGAGAGAGAGAGAGAGAGAGAGAGAGAGAGAGAGAGAGAGAGAGAGAGAGAGAGAGAGAGAGAGAGAGAGAGAGAGAGAGAGAGAGAGAGAGAGATTAGATGTTAAAAGGGAAAAGTACTTATGCTAATTGTTGTAAAAGTCGAGAAGGGAGACACACACACACACACACACACACACACACACACACACACACACACACACACACACACACACACACACACACAGAGAGAGAGATATAATGACAGAGAGAGAGAGAGAGAGAGAGAGAGAGAGAGAGAGAGAGAGAGAGAGAGAGAGAGAGAGAGAGAGAGAGAGAGAGAGAGAGAGAGAGAGAGAGAGAGAGAGAGAGAGAGAGAGAGAGAGAGAGAGAGAGAGAGTATTGAATATTAAAGGGGGAAAGTACTTATGCTTATTGTGCTAAAGGTCGAAATGGCACTACGAGAGATAGATAGATAGAGAGAGAGAGAGAGAGAGAGAGAGAGAGAGAGAGAATGGCCTTCCTTCCTACCCTCTCTCTCTCTCTCTCTCTCTCTCTCTCTCTCTCTCTCTCTCTCCACCACCACCACCACAATACATCACGTTTGACACACGGGCTGACAAACAGACACAAATGAGTGATCTTCCTTCATACCCACTGCCACCTCAAACCCAAGCGAGATACTATAATGGCAGAGGAGACCCACAGCGTATTCATCATCATCATCATCATCATCATCATCATCATCAACAGCAGCAGTAGCCATCAATTGTTCACTAGGATAAAGGCCTTTCCTAACGTATTCCACTTCTCTGTATGATGTTTGTATACTCCATTCTGCTCCGGTAAACGCTCTAATTACATCTCACTTCGTCTTTTGCTTGCCATAACTTTTCTTACCATTTCCTTACAGTTAACTTCATGTCATGTTTCTTTAATCAGTGCAACAGAAAGACACAAAACGGCATTGAGTCCCATCCTCACTTCCCTAGTCAGGTGTATCAATCACTGCAATGTGGATGAAGGTGGAAGGCGAGGGGATGAACAGTAGGAATCAATAGTTACACTGAGGACGAGGAGCATCGCTGAAAAAATGACGACAGGCGGGCGGGTTTCGGGCGGGCGAGAGTGGTGTTTGATAATTTTTAAACATGGGTCGTGGGGTCGCGGAGGCAGGTTTGCTGAGGGTCACGGTGCAGCGGAACACACACACACACACACACACACACACACACACACCTACTACTTTAGTCAGAGGGTCGAGTCAGGCCCATGTCACTGGTTGAAATACAGAGAAAGGCAAGAAAAAACAGGCCTTGCTTTCTCTATTTCAACCAGTGACGTGTGTTTCACCCGACTCTCTGACAGAGGTATGTAGCTATGAAGTTTTCCGCTGCACCGCTGACATCCGAGCAAGCTTTCCTCCGTTACTCCGCGTGCCATGTTTAAAAATTGTATGCGAACACTTCTCCCTGGCATGGCTCTTCCCTTCCATGGCTTGATGTCCTAACTTATTAAAGGGGCTATTACATTGGGCAAATATTTCGTGGATCTTCAGTCACACCACGATTTCCGCTGGCGTGGTTCTCATTTGTTTCGTGTTATTGCTGCTGCTGCTGATGATGATGATGGTGAGTAATATCGTTGTCCTTCGGTGAAATCTACCGTAGCTTTGGAAGATCGTGGACACGTCAGAAAAAAAGGAAATATGAGAACCACGCCAGCGGAAATCGTGGTTTGACTGAAGGTCCACGGAAAATTTGCCCAGTGTAATAGCCCCTTTACTACTGTAGATCACCGCGCCCTCGAAAAACAGAAAGCAAACACTCACTACCCCTCTTTCGGCCACCTCTTTGGATTCTTTTTAGGAGCAGCGAGTAGCGGGCTTTGTTTTTATTATTGTTTCCTTTTTTTGTGCCCTTGAGCAGTCTCCTTTGTTGTAAAAAAAAAAAAGAAACATCAATTATAAACATCGAGCATTTATTTCCAGCTCGCCCGCCGTCATCTCCTCACCCATGTTCCTCAGTGACTCCTGCTGACTCCTACTGTTTCTGGGATCACTGTTTTGAGGTTGTGACTCTAGGTTTAAAAGGCTCATATTCTTAAACGTTTCGCGGCTTACACACCCACATTTAACAAGGTTTTCGTAGAGGTTGTAGCACTGGATAGTTTTAGGAGCGTTGATAGCTTGACAAGGCTTCTACACCATGGATGTGAAGAAACGCTCCTGAGAACCCTACTCATTTTTTTTGTGACCTTTGGAAATATCTGTTGCGAGAGCCGAATGCGTCTGAGAATACAGGTTTAAGTTAGGTTAGGTTAGGTTAGGTTAGGTTAGGTTAGGTTAAGGAGACGAAGGCCCGTATTCTTCGACGCTTTCAGCACTCCCAACTAATACTTCCAGAGGCCACAAAGGAGATGAGTTGGGCTTTCATGAGCGTTTATCTCACGTTCAGGGTACAGAAGTCTTGTCAACCTACCACCAGGCTCCAAAAACTACCCATGGAAATACTAGAACAACTCTATATCAAAGCTTTTTCAATTGTGGATGTGCCGCGAGGCCCCGAAATGTTTAAGGGTAACAGCCCTGCAGGAGTGACGACAGAAATCCACGTCACTGAGGTTGAAGGGGAAAGCACACAGCGGAGTCTGAATATGAGATAGCTGGATGCGGTGGCCGTGTGAGGGAACAGGGAATAGAAAGGTCGCCATGAAAAAAGGAGAATAGAATGTCTGAAGAAAGAAATAAGAAGTGTGAAAATGAGATAGACAGATGCGGTGGTTGGAAAAGGAAAACAAGGGATAGAAATGTTGGAAAAGAAGAATAGAGAGTTTGAAAATAAGGAGGAAATAAGCAAGTTTGAACAGGAGATAAATGGATGCAGTGGCTGGAAGAAGGAACAGGGAATAGAGAGTTTGAAAATAAGCATAGAAAGCTTAAGAAGGAAATAAGAAAATAAGTAAGTTTGAACATGAGATAGATGGATGCGATGGCTGTTAATGGGAGGAGGGAATAGAAAGGTTTGAAAATGAAAATAGAAAGTTTGAAAATAGAAAGGTTTGAAAATGAAAATAGAAAGTTTGAAAATAAGAAGGAAATAAGTAAGTTTGAACATGAGATATATGGATGTGATGACTGTTAACGGGAGGAGGGAATAGAAAGTTTGAAAATAAGAAAAAAAGAAAGTTTGAAAATGAGAGAACTGGATTCGGTGGCGGCGTAAAGCGAAAAAAGAAATAAAAAGACAAACAACTAGTGCACGATACCTTATTCATGACAGGCAGAAGTGGATGAAGTTTATTTGTAAGGCGGACTGAGTGAACCAAGATGAATGAAATATTATTGCTTAGAAACAACAACTATTACATTTAGGTCCTCGATGACTTATAAAACATTGTATGGTGTATGGGTCTAATTTTACTGTTTATTTTCTCCACTGACCATATTTTTTTTTTTTTTTTGAGGTGATGATGGTGATGATTTTCCTTCTCTTTCTCTTTTCCCTTTTCTCTCTCGGTTCACCTTCCCCTTCTCTTCCCTTTTCCTTTTCCTTCCCCTTCCCTTCTCTTCCCCTTTTCCTTTTCCTTCCCCTTCCCTTCTCTTCCCCTTTCCCTTTCCCTTCCCCTTCTACTTCCCTTTCTCTCTACCTTACTTCCTCCTCTTGCTCTCTTCCTACTCTCCTCACTCTCTCCTCCTATTCCTTCCTTTCTTCTCTTTCCTTGATTATACTATTATTTTTCTTCTTCTTCTTCTTCTTCTTCTTCTTCTTCTTCTTCTTCTTCTTCTTCTTCTTCTTCTTCTTCTTCTTATTATTCTTCTTATTATTATTATTATTATTATTATTATTATTATTATTATTATTATTATTATTATTATTATTATTATTATTATTATTATTATTATTATTATTATTATTATTACTAGGCCTTTGTGACGAAGAGACGGAGCTCGCGTGAGATTGAAATTTAAGTCTCGATAAAACTGTAGGAATAAGTCCCGCAATATCCTCCCTGGCGTAGGTGTGCATCGGTGGAACACTTTCAGGGGCTTAGGTGTGCATGGATGGAACACTTTTAGGGGCTTAGGTGTGCTTGGGTGGAACACTTTTAGGGCTTAGGTGTGCTTGGGTGGAACACTTTTAGGGGCTTAGGTGTGCTTGGGTGGAACACTTTCAGGGGTTTTGGTGTACTTGGGTGGAACACTTTTAGGGGTTAAGGTGTGCTTGGGTAGAACACTTTCAGGGGTTTCGGTGTACTTGGGTGGAACACTTTTAGGGGCTTAGGTGTACTTGGGTGGAACACTTTCAGGGGTTTCGGTGTACTTGGGTGGAACACTTTTAGGGGCTTAGGTGTACTTGGGTGGAACACTTTTAGGGGCTTAGGTGTGCTTGGGTGGAACACTTTTAGGGGCTTAGGTGTGCTTGGGTGGAACACTTTCAGGGGCTTAGATGTGCTTGGGTGGAACACTTTCAGGGGCTTAGATGTGCTTGGGTGGAACACTTTCAGGGGCTTAGGTGTGCATGGGTGGAACACTTTCAGGCACATATTCTCATTTTAATCAAACATATCGGCGCCCAAGGACACACATTGGACAAGCCTTTCCTAGGAGTTGTGGGCATTTCCTTGGGTAGTTTCATGACCCTGGTAGGAGCATGAACTTTTTCCCTATTTTTCCCCTATTACTACAAACTTTACCACCTTCCCCCTCCTCCTCGTCCTCCTTCCTTCTCTTCTCTTTTTCCTTTCTTTCCTTCCTTTTATTTCTCTTTGACAAGGCATCTGTACCATGAAGGTGAAAAAAAACCACATTCATGAGAACCCGATGAATCTCCTGTTTGGCCTTTAGGAGTAGATGATGTGAGAGGTTGAAGTGTCTGAAAATACGGGGAAATGGATGATGGGAGAGGTTGAATTGTGTGAAAATACGGGGAAATGGATGATGTGAGAGGTTGAAGTGTCTGAAAATACGGGGAAATGGATGACGTGAGAGGTTGAAGTGTCTGAAAATACGGGGAAATGGATGACGTGAGAGGTTGAAGTGTCTGAAAATACGGGGAAATGGATGACGTGAGAGATTGAAGTGTCTGAAAATACGGGGAAATGGATGATGGGAGAGATTGAATTGTGTGAAAATACGGGGAAATGGATGACGTGAGAGATTGAAGTGTCTGAAAATACGGGGAAATGGATGACGTGAGAGATTGAAGTGTCTGAAAATACGGGGAAATGGATGACGTGAGAGATTGAAGTGTCTGAAAATACGGGGAAATGGATGATGTGAGAGGTTGAAGTGTCTGAAAATACGGGGAAATGGATGACGTGAGAGATTGAAGTGTCTGAAAATACGGGGAAATGGATGATGGGAGAGATTGAAGTGTCTGAAAATACGGGGAAATGGATGATGGGAGAGATTGAAGTGTCTGAAAATACGGGGAAATGGATGACGTGAGAGATTGAAGTGACTGAAAATACGGGGAAATAGATGATGCGAGAGATTGAAGTGTCTGAAAATACGGGGAAATAGATGATGCGAGAGATTGAAGTGTCTGAAAATACGGGGAAATGGATGACGTGAGAGATTGAAGTGTCTGAAAATACGGGGAAATAGATGATGCGAGAGATTGAAGTGTCTGAAAATACGGGGAAATGGATGACGTGAGAGATTGAAGTATCTGAAAATACGGGGAAATGGATGACGTGAAAGATTGAAGTGACTGAAAATACGAACGTCAGTAAATCTATAGTATTACACCCATCCGACTCTGCCTGTTGCACTGTACTGAATAATAAGTGAGGAGCGAGCAAGCGAGCTGAGCGTAGTTCATCCTATATGTTTTCCTTCTCTTTTAAGCACTGTTTTTCGCGAGGTCTGCGGCCCAAGATCTTTCCAGCGATTTTGTGACCTAGTTAAAAAAATAAAAAAAAACTACGCACGCACGCACACACACTCATTTTTTTTTTATCGAGGTCTCTTTCACAAAAAAAAAAAAAAGACTAACGAATGTGTCCTCTGCAGATTGTATTACCGTCATCATCATCATCATCATCATCATCATCATGCAGAAGTCTATTCCTATTGCATCATGATAATGGACAGAGAGAGAGAGAGAGAGAGAGAGAGAGAGAGAGAGAGAGAGAGAGAGAGAGAGAGAGAGAGAGAGAGAGAGAGAGAGAGAGAGAGAGAGAGAGAGAGAGAGAGAGAGAGAGAGAGAGAGAGAGAGAGAGAGAGAGGGGCCTGCGGAGGTTCGTGCATGTTGTAGACCTTCCCCCCCTCTTCCCCCTCCCTCCTTCCCCTCCTTCCCTTTCCCCATCCCCTTTCCCACTATACCATTTCCCTTCCACCCCTTTCCACTGCACTGTTCCTCTTCCACTCGTCCTCCATTTCCTCTCATACTTCATTTCCTCCCTTGCAATTCCACTCTCTCCCTCTTTTCCCATTTCCCTTTCGCTTCATCTTCCCCTTCTCTTCCCCTTTCCCTTTTCCTTCCCCTTTCACTTCCCTTTCTCTCTACCCTGCTTCCTCCTCTTGCCCTCTTCCTACCCTCCTCACTTTCTCCTATTCCTTCCTTTCTTCTGTTGCCTTTCTCTTTATTTCCTCCTTTCTGTTCACATCATCTTCCTCCTCCTTCTCCTCCTCCTCCTCCTCCTCCTCCTCCTCCTCCTCCTCCTTCCCCCCTTTGCAAACGTGAAAATGAGTGGACAGTGAATGTTGTCGTTGTTGTTGTTCTTGCAAAATTTAATTATATGGGGTAACCACCTCCTTTGCCTCTCTCTCCTGTGTGTGTGTGTGTGTGTGTGTGTGTGTGTGTGTGTGTGTGTGTGTGTGTGTGTGTGTGTGTGTGTGTGTGTGTGTGTGTGTGTGTGTGTGTGTGTGTCTGTCTCTGTCTCTGTCTGTCTGTCTGTCTGTCTGTCTGTCTGTGTATGTGTGTGTGTGTGTGTGTGTGTGTGTGTGTGTGTGTGTGTGTGTGTGTGTGTGTGTGTGTGTTATGGTGATTAGGTGTATTCATACCCTCGTTCCCTTCACTTACACACACACACACACACACACACACACACACGAGTTGGAAAAAATCAAATAATTCATTAGCAGGTTAGGCCCACCCTGAGAATACTCCCACCGTGTGCGCGCGCGCGCGTGTGTGTGTGTGTGTGTGTGTGTGTGTGTGTGTGTGTGTGTGTGTGTGTGTGTGTGTGTTCAAAACTAATTATTTATGTGCATCCTTTTTACAGGATGTTTTGTATTATTCGAAGAGAGAGAGAGAGAGAGAGAGAGAGAGAGAGAGAGAGAGAGAGAGAGAGAGAGAGAGAGAGAGAGAGAGAGAGAGAGAGAGAGAGAGAGAGAGAGAGAGAGAGAGAGAGAGAGAGAGAGTTAGTTTTGGCTGTATAATTACTACCCTTTTACTTCCTCCTTTAAATTAGTTTTCTGCTTTAGTAGTCGCTTTGCTTTCTCTCTCTCTCTCTCTCTCTCTCTCTCTCTCTCTCTCTCACACACACACACACACACACACACACACACACACACACGCCTGTCTTAATTAATTATTTATCCATTTGTCTATCAATCAATCAATCAAAATGTGTGTTTTATCTTCCTGTGTATGTGTGTGTGTGTATGTATGTATGTATGTATGTATGTATGTATTTACCTTTGTTTTTTTCTTCTCATCTTCTTATCTATTAATGACCTCTAAATCTATATATAATACGTATCTGTCCGTCTGTCTGTCTTTCTGTATGTCTGTCTGTATGTATGTAGGTATGTGTGTATTTTCCTTTAAGTTTTCATCTTATCTTCTTATCTATTAATGGCATTTAAATCTCTATATAATTTCCTTTTGGTGTGTGTGTGTGTGTGTGTGTGTGTGTGTGGGCAGTAGAGGTCAGTATGAAAAGGAAGGTGAGAGAGGAGGTGTAGTAGTAGTTGTAGGAGGAGGAGGAAGAGGAGGAGGAGGAAGAGGAGACGGTGGAGGAAAGAAGGAAGAAAGAATAATGAAAGAAGGAAGGAAGGCAGGAGGGAGAAAAGTAAGGTTGGGTGTGTGTATTGCGGGTGGGTATAGAGGGGGGGGGTGGAGGGGGAAAAGGGGGGTCACTGCCCACGCCCACACTCAGCCAAGCTCAGTGACCTTCCCTCGCCCACACACACACACACACACACACACACACACACCTATGCTAACCAGCCTTGAAAGGTCCAAAATTGTGTGTGTGTGTGTGTGTGTGTGTGTGTGTGTGTGTGTGTGTGTGTGTATACTGTCACTTTTGTTCGCTATCTTTGGTCTTTTATTAGGGATGGTTTGGGGAGGGGGGCGCGGGGGGGGGGCTTTGGTAGGGACAGTGGTGGTGGTGCTGGTTAGTGGTGCTGGTTGTTGCGATGGTGGTGGTGGTGGTGGTGGTGATAAGTGAAGGAGGGGAGAGGAGGTGATGTCAGGTGTGTGGGTGGGTGTGTGGGGGGGGTCTAGTTATGATGAGTGTGGGGGAAATGGGGAAAGGAAAAGGGAAGGGGAAGGAGAGAAAGTATGGGGAGGATGTAAGGCTAACCAAAGGGAAAGGGGAGGAAGGAAAACTAGGACCAATAACCCACTTCCTCTTCTAACTATATACCCTTGATTAAAAAAGAAAAGAAAAAAAGAAAAAAAAAGGGGGAAGAAAGTGTAAGGAAAGAGGAAAGGGAGAGAACAAGGAAATGGGAAATGGTGAGGTAAGGCTAACGGAAGGGAAAGGGGAGAAAGGAAAAATATGAATAAAGGGGGAAGGAAGTGTAAGGAAAGGGGAAGGGGAGAGAACAAGGAAATGGGAAATGGTGAGGTAAGGCTAACGAAAGGGAAAGGGGAGGAAGGAAGGCTAAGAAAAAGGGGAGAAGGAAGGATAACGGAAGGGGAAGGAGAGAGAGAGAGAATAAGGAAAAGGGAAATGGTGAGGTAAGACTAACGAAAGGGGAAGAGGGGAAGGAAAACCATGAAAAAGAGGGAAAGGGAAAGGGGAGAAAGTAAGTAAGGGGGAAGTGGTAAGGTAAGGTGACGAAAGGGAAAGGGAGGAAGGAGAACCAGTAAAAGAAAAGGAGGAGAAGGAAGAATAAGAAAAATGGAATGGGTGAGAGAGATTAAGGGAAGGGGAAGGAGAGAAAGGAAAGGGGAAGTGGTGAGTGAAGGGCAGTGAAAAGGGAATGGGGAAAGAAAAGAAAGGGGAGGGAATGGAATAGTTCTGAAGCGAAGGGAGGCTAGGGTATGGGGAAGAAAGATAGTGTAGGGGAGGGGTAGGGAAGGGAGGGGAATTCCTAGCCTTGTAGGGGAAATGGGGACAGGGAGGGGAGGAAGGGGAGGTTGTGATCTATGGAATTCCAAGACAGGGTGGATAAAGGGAAAGGGGGGGAAGGGGAGTTAAGGGGAGAGGGAGGAGGATGGAGTGAGGGCGTTGAATACGGAGAGAGAGAGAGAGAGAGAGAGAGAGAGAGAGAGAGAGAGAGAGAGAGAGAGAGAGAGAGAGAGAGAGAGAGAGAGAGAGAGAGAGAGAGAGAGAGAGAGAGAGAGAGAGAGAGAGAGAGAGAGAGAGAGAGAGAGAGAGAGAGAGAGAGAGAAACTGTCGAGGTCAAGAAATGGGAGATAGAAAGGGAATGAAGAGGAGGAGGAAGAGGAGGAGGATTAATATAAGGAAAAAAGGAGAAAGAGTGAAAGAGAGAAGAGAACACAAACAAAAATAGAAAGAATAAAGGGAAAGAAAAAAAAAAGGTGTCTGTAATAATGTAGGAAGAGGAGGAGTGGAAACGAGGGGAGGAAAGAGGGGTGGGAGGAGGGAGAGGGGAGATAGACCTGATAACTCTCCCATTCTCTCAGCATTTCTCCTTCACCCCTTTAAGATCACTCATCACCCAACAAAAGAAGAGACAAAAAACTGAAGAATAAAGGAAAAGAAAAGAGAGGTGTTTGTTAGCATGAAGGAATAGGAGAGATGGAACAAAATGTGGGAGGGGGGGAAGGGGAAAGAGGAGGAGGGGAGACTGCCCTAATAACTCTCCCCTCCTCTTACCATTCCTTCCTCAGTCTCTTTAATATCACTCGCCACCCTTCACACAACATTTCGCTAACAAAACAGTAAGCACAATGACATAATAAACAACAAAGAATGAGGAAAGGGGAAGGGGAAAGTAAAATAAAACAAAGAGGAGGGGATGGAGGAGTTCTAAAGGGAAGGAAAGCTAGGTTAAAGGGGAAGAAAGGGAGGGAAGGGGTAGGGAAGGGAGGGGAATTCAATATAACAGTAAGTCCAATAACATAAACAGGGGAAGAAAGGGAGGGAAGGGGTAGAGAAGGGAGGGGAATTCAATATAACAGTAAGTCCAATAACATAAATAGGGGGAGAAAGGGAGGGAAGGGGTAGGGAAGGGAGGGGAATTCAATATAATAATAAGTCCAGTAACATAGATAGGGGGAGAAAGGGAGGGAAGGGGTAGGGAAGGGAGGGGAATTCAATACAAAAATAAGTCCAATAACATAAACAGGGGAAGAAAGGGAGGGAAGGGGTAGGGAAGGGAGGGGAATTCAATATAATAATAAGTCCAATAACATAAATAGGGGAAGAAAGGGAGGGAAGGGGTAGGGAAGGGAGGGGAATTCAATATAATAATAAGTCCAATAACATAAATAGGGGTAGAAAGGGAGGGAAGGGGTAGGGAAGGGAGGGGAATTCAATATAATATTAAGTCCAATAACATAAATAGGGGGAGAAAGGGAGGGAAGGGGTAGGGAAGGAGGGAATTCAATATAAATAAGTCCAGTAACATAGATAGGGGAGAAAGGGAGGAAGGGTAGGGAAGGAGGGAATTAATACAAAAATAAGTACATTAACATAAATAGGGGAAGAAAGGGAGGGAAGGGGTAGGGAAGGGAGGGGAATTCAATATAATAATAAGTCCAATAACATAAACAGGGGAAGAAAGGGAGGGAAGGGGTAGGGAAGGGAGGGGAATTCAATATAATAATAAGTCCAATAACATAAACAGGGGGAGAAAGGAGGGAAGGGTAGGGAAGGGAGGGGAATTCAATACAAAAATAAGTCCAATAACATAAATAGGGGAAGAAAGGGAGGGAAGGGGTAGGGAAGGGAGGGCAATTCAATACAAAATAAGTCCAATAACATAAACAGGGAAGAAAGGGAGGAAGGGGTAGGGAAGGAGGGAATTCAATATAATAATAAGTTCAGTAACATAGATAGGGGAGAAAGGAGGAAGGGTAGGGAAGGAGGGAATTCAATACAAAAATAAGTCCAATAACATAAACAGGGGGAGAAAGGGAGGGAAGGGGTAGGGAAGGGAGGGGAATTCAATATAACAGTAAGTCCAATAACATAAACAGGGGAAGAAAGGGAGGGAAGGGGTAGGGAAGGGAGGGGAATTCAATACAAAAATAAGTCCAATAACATAAACAGGGGAAGAAAGGGAGGGAAGGGGTAGGGAAGGGAGGGGAATTCAATATAACAGTAAGTCCAATAACATAGATAGGGGGAGAAAGGGAGGAAGGGGTAGGGAAGGAGGGAATTCAATATAACAGTAAGTCCAATAACATAAATAGGGGAGAAAGGAGGAAGGGGTAGGGAAGGAGGAATTCAATATAATAATAAGTCCAATAACATAAATAGG
>NC_066516.1:13838410-13860910 GCF_024679095.1 Eriocheir sinensis
GGAGGGGGGAAGATGGGATCAAGGTTGGAAAGGGGGGAGTCGTATACGCCCTTCTCAAGGTCGTCTGGGTGATGGGCGGACAGGTTGGGGAGAAGGGGAGCAGGGTGGGGAGGGGCGGAGGGGAGGTTGGGGAAGGGCGAAGGGGTACGGGGTGGAGATGCTGGTGAAGGAAAGGGGGGGAGGGGAGGTCATGTTGGTGAGGGGAGGCAGGGGCAAAGATTGATGAGGAGGGGAGGAAGGGGAATGGGGGAAGGGGCAGGGGTGATGAGATGGAAAGACGAGATAGATTGATAGGGAGATTGATTAGGGGAGGAAGTTATGGGGAATGGGGAGATTAGGGGAGAGATGGTAAGGAAGGGGAGTAGGAAAAGTTGGTTGGGGAGGAGAGAAAGGGAGGAAATGGGAAGTGGTCTCAATGGTAATGAAGGGAAGTGGTTGGGGTGGGACGGGGCGGGGCGGGGCGGGGCGTGATGGGAAATTGTATTGATGATGGGAAGTGTTTTAGGTTAGGAAGGGGTGGGGATGGGAGGGAGGAAGAGGGGAAAGGGGAGAGACGGGGGAAGGGAGGGAAAGGAATTTAAGATAGTGATTTTGGGGGGGGGTGGGGGTGTTATGTGGCAGTTGAGGAGGAGGGGGTAGGATAAGAGAACGGAGGGGGGGTGAAGGGGGAGATTGGGGAAAGAGGTTGGGGATTGAGGTGGAGATGGAGGAATTGATAGGGGAAGATGATAGTGGATTAAGGGTGTGAGGGATGAGAAGATGGTAGGGATTGAGGGGTGTAGGAGGGGGATTGGGGAAATGGTTGGGGACTAAGTGGGAGATTGCAGGTATTGAGACAGGGGAAGGTTGTAGGGGAATGGTGAGATGGAAGTTGAGGGTAGGGATAAGGGGAAGGTGCTAGGGGTTGGGGGAGTGGAGGGGGAGGGGTGATAGTGGGGAAGATGGATGGGGATTAGTGGGGGTAGGAGATGCAGTGGATGAAAAAGGGGAGGCAGCTGGGGATTGAGACGAGAGAAATTATGGGGAGGCGACGGGGGATTAGTGGGGGGGGTGAGTCAGAGGGGAGGATGGGGAAGAGGAGAGGTAGGGGAGGGCGAAGTTGGGGAGGGTATGTTTGAGTACGAAGGTGGGGAGTTATGGTAATGAGGAATGGGGAGGAGGGGGATGAAGGGGAGGGGAGGGGAATGAAGGGGCGGGGCAGAGACGGGCGATAATAATGATAATGAAGGGGGAAGGGATGGGGAAGAGGGGGGAAAGAAGGGGAAAGGAAAGAGAAGAATAAGAAAAAGGAAAAGTGAACCAATTTAAAAAGAGAAAAAGGAGAGTAAATGAAAATAAAAGAGGAGAAAAAATCGAGAAAGTGGAAGAAAGAAGGAAAGGAGAAGAAATAAAAAGGCGAGGGAAGGGGAGGAATGGGAGAATGAGGGGAAGGGAAGGGGAGAGAAGGAAGCAAAAGGTGATAGAAAAGAGGGAAAGTGAATCAATATAAACAGGAAAAAAATGAGAGCAAATAAAAAGAGGAAAGAAGGAGAGCTCAACGAAGTGAAAGAAGGGAAAGGGAAGGAAGAAGGAGAGGGAAGGGGAGGGGAGAAGAAGGGGGAGGGAGGGTGGGGGAAGGCGAAGGTCAGTGAGTTGTTGATGCCACTGCCCTCCACCCACGCGTAGGAGAAGGAGGAGGAGGAGGAGGAGGAGAAGGAGGAGGGGGAGGAGGAGGAGGGAGCTAGAGGGAAGGAGAGCTGAAGGAGAATGGTAACGAGAGAGAGAGAGAGAGAGAGAGAGAGAGAGAGAGAGAGAGAGAGAGAGAGAGAGAGAGAGAGAGAGAGAGAGAGAGAGAGAGAGAGAGAGAGAGAGAGAGAGAGAGAATCAAAATCAAAATTAAACAAAATCTATTCCCCCATCAAATCCCATATTCGCATAAAACCTTAAAAAAAAAAACGATGATGATGATGATGATGATGATGAGGAGGAGGAGGAGGAGGAGGAGGCGGAGAAGGAAGAGGAAAAACCGCAGATCCCACATATTAACACCTTTCCCCCCCCCCCCATTCCTCCCCTTCCTTCCCCACGCTTCCATCTACTCCTTGGCGCAATGGTAAACTCCCCTCCCTACAAATCCCCCTTTCCTAGTTCGAATACCAAGACCATTGCAACTGCCACACGCAAAGAAAATAAGCATTCTCTCTCTCTCTCTCTCTTGGGTCTACCTGTGCTTACCTGGGCGAAGGTGAGCTGTGGAAGGTAACCCGGATGTCACTGAGCTTAACATACAGATGAGAGATAGCTTTCTCTCTCTCTCTCTCAAAGGGACAGGTGTGAATGCTTTGAGATTGGGCCGATTCTTTTCTCTCTGTTCTATTCCTTTCTCATTATACCTGTTTTCTTATATTCTCATTGCCATCCTTCCGTCCCTTCCTCACTTCCTCTTTGCTTCTTTACCATCTTTATCTTTCTTTTCCCCTCTTCGATCTCTTTTTGTTTCGTTTTTCCTCCTCCGGTGTCCTTTTCCTCTCTCCTTCTTTCGCCTATTTTATCTCTTTCTCATGCACTCTCCTCCTCACTGTCTTCCCCGTCCTTCCTTGCCCTTTTCTATCCCTATCTCACTTTTTTTTCCTTATTGTCCATTTCCCATTCTTCTTTCCCACTGGCTCTCCCTATCCTTCCTTCCTCTTCACATCCCTCTTTACTCTCCTCTTTCCCATCCTTCCTCCCTCTTCTCCATCACTTTAGTTTTTAGTCATCCCATCCCATACACCTCCTCCTGTCACTCCCCACTTCCTCATCTTCTTCACCTCCTCCATTCATTCCCCCATCCGTTTTGATATATTCCTTTCTCCTTTCCCATCTTTAATCTATCTTCTCCTCCTTTTCCCTCTTAGTACAGCTGTGCATATCTTCCTCGTAACCTAACCTAACAACACCCCGATCACTTACCATACGTCTTGACTCAGAAAAATCATCTATTCTTCCTTACTAAATGAGACTTTCTATATAACAAAATGAGTTCCTCCTCTGTAGATTTATGCCATAATTTGCCGCCCATCATGTGTGTGAAAATTCTCTAAACTTAATATAGTCAACAAAAATCCAAACAGTTACTATACGTCTTTCCGCAGAAAAATTATATATGCGTCCCCAGTAATTAGACTTATTATCCAACAAAGGGAAGTCTTTCTTTGTCAATATGTGCTATAAGTTTCTGGTTATCTTGTGTTTGAAGATGCCGTAAACTTGACCTACCTTAGCAATACCTCGAACAGTTACCATACATACGTTTTGACTTAGAAAAATCACATATACTTCCTTACTAATGAGACTTTCTAGATAACACACTGAAGTCTTTCTTTGTTGATTTTTACCTAGAGTTGCTGGCTATCATGTGTTCGAAGATACTCTAAAATGAACCTAACCTAACCTAACAAAACCCGAACAATTACCATACGTCTCGATTCAGAAAAATAATATTTGCTCCCTTACTAATGAGACTTTCTATATAAAGTGATCTCATTCTTTGTTGATTTATACCATAAGTCGCTGGCTGGCGTGTGCTGGAAGAGACCCGTAACTTAACTAACTATAACCCAAACAGTCACAATATACATGCACTCGGTAAATCATAAATGCTTCCTTACTAATCAAACTTATTATCTGACACAGTGAGCTCTTCCTTTGTTGATTTGCGTCATACGTTCCCGCCTATAATGTGTTTGAAGACAGCATAACTTAACCTAACCTAACAAAACTCCAAACAGTTACTATAGGTCTTGACTCAGAAAATGCATATATGCTTCCTTACTAATGAGACTTTCTGTACAACAAAGTGAGGGCATTCTTTGTCGATTATACCAAAAGTTGTTGACTATCATGTGTTTGAAGATACCCTACCCTAAACTTAACCTAACCTAGCCTAAACTAACAAAACCACAAACATTTACCAGACATCTTTACTCGGAAAAATCATATGTGCTTCCTTACGAATGAGACCTTATTGTCTGACAGAGTTAGGTCATTCTTTGTTATTATATGTCATAATCTGTCGCCTATTACGTGTTTGAAGATGCCCTAAACTTAACCTAACCTAGCAAATCTCGGAAACGATTGCTTCAGTCCTCAGAAAAATCATTCAGTATATTATTCTTTACTCATGAGACTATCAATATAACAAAGTGAGTTCTTTTTTTGTTGATTTATGCTACAAGTTGTTTGCTGTAATGTGTTTGAATATGCCCTAAACTTACCCTAACCTAACAAAACCACAAAAAGTTATCATACGTCTTTACTCATAACAACTCACCTATGTTTCCTTACCAATGAGACTTTCTATATAACAAAGTGAAGACTTTCTTTGTTAATTTACGGTATAGGTTCCTGGATATCATGTGTTTGAAAATTCCCTAAACTTAACCTAACCTAACCCAGGGATGGAATATTCGTATTTGGTATTCGTATTAAAATACATTCGAATACCGTATTTGGGTGTATTCGTATTCGAAAAATTATTGATATAAATCAAAGTGTTCTCATTCGTATTCGAATACAAGGGAAAAGTATTCGTATTTTGCGAATAATCTAACGAATACTTTAAAATTTATTATCAGAAATAACAGCCGTTGTTCTCATTACAACTCCTGCCTCCTGGGCGGACGTGTACTCGTCGTGTATAGTACAGGTTCAAGAGCTCATTTTACTGTTGAGTAACTTTAGATCAGGGCTGTGCCCAGTTACGAAAATAATGCATTTTTCATTGAAAAGTACTCATGAATGTATTCATGAATATGTTCAACAAGTATTCGTAATTGTATTCGAATTAAAACCATTTCAATGTATTTGAATTCGTATTCGTAGTCGTTGGAATTCGAAGTATTCGTATTCGAATACACAACTCTTGTATTCACTCCATCCCTGCCCCATATCCCTTCCACCCCACCCCATTCCTCTCTCCTGCCTCCTTTACCTCCCGCTACCGTCCCATTCTCTATATTCCCCTCCCATCACTTCTCCCCTTCCCTTTCTCTCCTATACCCTTCCTATTGTCTCATAGCCCCATCCTTTACTTACCCCTATCACTTCTCCCTTTTCTTCGCCTCTTCCATCCCCCACAGTCCCATCCACTGCTCCCCTACCTTCCCATCACTCCACCGATTCTTTCCCCTCTTCCTTCCCACACAGTCCCATCCTTACTTCCCCACCTCCCCATCACTCCTCCCCTTCCTTCCCGTTTCCTTCCCCTACAGTCTCATCCCCTACTCCCCCATCTCCCCATCACTCCTCCCCTTTCTTCTCCTCTTCAACGCATAACATAACGTTCATACCTCCCTCCTCCTCCCCTCCCCTTTCCATTTCTCTCCTCCCCATCCTTCCCCACTCCTCCCCACTTCTCCCCATCCTCGCCTCCCCAGTGTTTTGCAACCGTGCCGGGGGAGAAGTTAAAGAGGAAGGTGTTGGCTGTGTGCGTGCGTGCGTGTGTGTGTGTGTGTCTGGAGGGGAAGAGAGAGAGACTGATACACAACGAGAGAGAGAGAGAGAGAGAGAGAGAGAGAGAGAGAGAGAGAGAGAGAGAGAGAGAGAATAAAAGTATGTTTATAGTTGTAAAAAGAATATAAATCGTAATGATAATGGTATTATTATTATTATTATTATTATTATTATTATTATTATTATTATTATTATTATTATTATTATTACTATCTTTATTATTAAAAATTATATTTATTACCATTTATACGCCATGCAGAGAACAATAGCACGTAGCAGGCAAGAGAGAGAGAGAGAGAGAGAGAGAGAGAGAGAGAGAGCGCGTTGCGAGGGACGGAGCATTTTTAGAGACAGTGAGAGATGTACGTGTGTAAAGATTCAGGGAGGAAGAGACTGCTCTCTCTCTCTCTCTCTCGCCTCGCCACCTTTTACGTCGATTTAGAAATTACAAAATGAAAGCGAATCAGAGAGAGAGAGAGAGAGAGAGAGAGAGAGAGAGAGAGAGAGAGAGGGGGGGGACTAAAGAGGAAGAGTATGAGGGAATAGGAAGAGAGGAGGGGTGGGGGGAGGCGGAAAGGGCTTTAGTTGTGAGTAGGTCAGAGGTGAGGAGGAGGAGGAGGAGGAGGAGGAATGTGAGGTGGAGGAGGGTAATGCTTCCTTACGTGATTGCAAATAATGTGGAAGTTCAGTGGAGGAGGAAGGAAATAAGGAAGAGGAGGAGGAGGAGAAGGAGGAGGAGGAGGAGGAGGAGGAGGAGGAGAAGGAGGAGGAGGAGGAGAGACTGTAATAACGTGATGTATAGAGAGAACAGGGAGAGAGAGAGAGAGAGAGAGAGAGAGAGAGAGAGAGAGAGAGAGAGAGAGAGAGAGAGAGAGAGAGAGAGAGAGAGAGTCGACATATTGAGTAGGAGGAGAAGTAATAGAAGGAAGAGGATGGAAATTTGTGTTGCTGGAAGAGGAGGAGGAGGAGGAGGAGGAGGAATTGAAAGATTAAAGGGAAGGGGAGGAGATGAGGAAGATTATGAGGAGCTTGAGGGGGAAGAGGAGAATGAGATTAATTTCTGCAGAGGGATGGAATAGGAGGAAAAGGAGGAGGAGGAAGAGGAAGAACAAGAGGAAGAGGAGGAGGAGGTAAATGGAGATAAAGGAAATGTGAAAAGAAAAACAATGAGAAAAGGACGAAAGTGGAAGAAATACAGAGAGAGAAAGAGGGAGAAAAAAAAAAGGAAAGAGGGGAAACCTGAGGATGAGGAGGATAAAACGAAGGAAAGATAAAGGAAAACGAGAGAATAATAAGAGAAAGAAATAGAGGAAGAAAAGGAAAAAAGGAAGAGATGAGAAATAAAAAGAAAATATGAAGAGGAAAACAAAAGGAGGAAGAGGATGGAGGAGGAAGAATAGCAAAAAAAAAAAAAAACTTTAACTGTGAACTCGTCAGGGAGGAGGAAAAAAAAAGGAAACGGAGGAAGGAAATAAAAGAAAAGGAGGAGGAGGAGGAGGAGGAGGGAGGGGGAGATAGACATAAAGAATAAGAAAGTGAAGGAAGAGAAGAGGAAGAAGAAAAACGAAGCAGGAGACAAAGGAGAAAGATAATAAAAGAATGGAGGAGAGGAAACAGAGGAAGAAGAAGAGGAGGAGGAGGAGGAGGAAGATGAGAGGAAGAGGAGGAAAGGAGAGGAGGAAGTGACTGCATTCTCACCTTTATAGCGATGTGTGTGTGTGTGTGTGTGTGTGTGTGTGTGTGTGTGTGTGTGTGTGTGTGTGTGTGTGTGTGTGTGTGTGTGTGTGTGTGTGTGTGTGGGCGAGGATGTACCCAGTTTGTTCCTGTTTCGCAGAAGGGATGAAGGGAAGAGGGAGAAAGAGAAGGAGAATAGAGAAGGGAAGAGAGAAAGGAATAAAGAGGGAAGAAAGGAATGAAGGGATGGACTGAATGAAAGAAAGATGGAATTAGGAAGGATGACGCGAATGAATGAAGGGAATGAAGGAGGGAGAAAGAGGAGAAGAGGGAAGAAGGGAAGAGGGAAGGGGAGAAATGAAGGGAATAGAGAGGGAAGGAGAAAAAAGGAGGAAATAAAAAAAGGAATCAAGGAATGGAATGAATGAAAGATGGAATAGAAAATAAAGAAGGGAAGAAAGAAATATATGGATGAAGGGAAGGGAAGGAAAGGAAGAGAGAGAGAGAGAGAGAGAGAGAGAGAGAGAGAGAGAGAGAGAGAGAGAGAGAGAGAGAGAGAGAGAGAGAGAGAGAGAGAGAGAGAGAGAGAGAGAGAGAGAGAGTAGAATATAAAAGGATTTCGAGATAAAAATGGAGCAAAATAAGAAGAAAAAAACGAGGAAAAAAAAGAAAAAGTGGGAGTAGCAGGTGGAGGAAGAAATAGGAGGAGGAGGAGGAAGAGGAGGAGGAGGAGGCATGCAAGATTTGAAGTAATAATTAAGAAGTTATGTAGTTTGACCTTGAGATGGGAGAGAGGTCACGGGGTGTGTGTGTGTGTGTGTGTGTGTGTGTGTGTGTGTGTGTGTGTGTGTGTGTGTGTGTGTGTGTGAACGCGTTTTATTCTAATGATTTTCCTTTGACATTTCGAGAGAGAGAGAGAGAGAGAGAGAGAGAGAGAGAGAGAGAGAGAGAGAGAGAGAGAGAGAGAGAGAGAGAGAGAGAGAGAGAGAGAGAGAACAGACACATCACCTTTTTTTTTTTACTCATTTCACTCTTGCCGTTTCTATCATGATTTCAAACCTTTAATTAAGTTTACACACACACACACACACACACACACACACACACACACACGGACAAGTAATCGGACGTTAGATCAGTTAAATATTTTCATCACGTCCATTTTTTTTTGTTTCGACTTTTTATTTTTCAACTTAATTTATTATAACGTTTTAAAAGGAACACGCAATTTCCACCTGGTTTGCTTTATTTATTCGTTCTTGTTTTCCTTTTTACCGTTTTTTTTTATCTTTATTTTTTTTATTTTCGTGTGTGTCTTTAAGTGTAAAAAATCGTATAACTGTATTTTTTTTTTTTTTTTAGTTCCTGTTTTTTTTCTTTTTTTCTTTTCCGGTTTGCACTGAATAAGAAACCGTTAATTATTTGGCTACACACACACACACACACACACACACACACACACACACACACACACACACACACACACACACAGGTTGGAGGGAAGGGTAGAGAAAAGGAGGAGGAGGAGGAAGAAGAGAAGGGGAGGAGAGATGGAGAGAGGAGGAAGAGAGGTAAGGAAAGAAAGAGGAAGAAGAAGAAAAGATTGAGTAGGTATGATTTAAATGAAGAATGGAAGAGAGAGAGAGAGAGAGAGAGAGAGAGAGAGAGAGAGAGAGAGAGAGAGAGAGAGAGAGAGAGAGAGAGAGAGAGAGAGAGGGAAGGGGTTCTTGATTATTTCTCATCCCCATTCTCTTCCCCATTTCCCCCCCACCTCCATTCCCCTTCCCCCTTCCAACCCCCTCCCCCTCCCCCCCTCCCCCCTCTCACCTACAATCAGCTGGTGGCATACAGATAAGATGTGTATGTGTGTATAAGAGAGAGAGAGAGAGAGAGAGAGAGAGAGAGAGAGAGAGAGAGGAATTTCCGTCGCGTGGGGCAAGATCTGGTTCTGAACTTGTGGACTTGGCGGTTTGTTAGTGAACTTGATCTTCCCTCGCTGTTCTTTGTTCGCCGTCCGTGTCGTCGTTTTTACTACTATTATCGTTATTATTATTATTATCATTATTATTATTGTTATTGTTGTTGTTGACGTTATTATTTAGGAAGGCCGTTTGTTGATTCGATTTTTTTTTTTTTTTTTTTGTGTTCGTTCGTTCGTTGTTTTTGCACTTCCGAATTTTGTGGTAATTCCGTATATATTTTCTTTTTATCTTTCTTATTTTTTTTTCCTTGTCTCCTATGCAGTTTCGTGGCAAGGTCGTGTTTACTCCATATATTCCATTTTTTCTCTGTCTTTTTCTTTCTTCCTCGCTTTCTTTTTTTTCTCTTTTTTCTTCTCCCACAATTCCTTAACAAAATATTATGAAAATTTCCGTATATTTCATTCTTTCTTCCTTTTCTTTCTCATGTCCTTTTTCCCACAATGCCTTAACAAAATCGTTCAATAATTTAATCTCTCTCTCTCTCTCTCTCTCTCTCTCTCTCTCCCGCAATTCCCTAACAAAATCGTGTGTTAAAATCCCATATATTTCTTTCCTTTTCTCTTTTTCTTTTTCTTTTTCCCTTTTCCCTTCAACATAATTTTTTTCTTTTTCTTTCTTCCTTCCTCTTTTTCTTTTCTCTTCTCCACAGTTTCTTTTTCTTTCTTTTTCTTTCATCCTATCTTTCTTCCTATCTCCTTTTTCTTCTCACACATAACTTAACAAAGTCGTGTGTTAAAATCCCATATATTTCTTTCCTTTCCTTTTTTCTTTTTCTTTTTTTTCTTTTTCTCTGTCTTTCTTCTTCACCACAATTTATCTTTCTTTCTCTTTTCCTTTTTTCTTCTCCACTTTTTTCAATTTCTTTCTCTTTTTCTCTGTCTTTCTTTAGCACAATTTGTCTTTCTTTCCCTTTTGTTCTTTTTCTTCTCTACAATTTCTTTCTTCTTTACCACAATTTATCTTTTTTTTCTCTTTTCCTTTTTTCTTCTCCACTCTTTTCAATTTCTTTATCTTTCTCTGTCTTTCTTCACCTTACCTACTTTCTATTTATTTCTTTTTCTTCTGCTCTTCTACTCTTTTTCTTCTCCACAATTTCTTTCTTTTTTTCTTTCTTTCTTTCTTCCTCTCTCTCTTTTTCTTCTACAATTCCTTAAACACAATCGTACGCTAATCCAAATCTTTCTTCCTTTTTTTTTTCTTTACGCCCACAATCGCAAACGGAACTCGCTGGGGTCTTAGGACTGGGCTTTGACGACCCGCCTACCACGCCCACCACAGCCCAACTCAGCCCACCGTAACGGCTCAGACACAATCGACCGAAAGCCCACAGGAGACCGATCTCAGCCCACAATAACCATACTACAAAGCCCACTTCACGCCCGCCCAAGCCCACTTTACAAGCTCACAACAGTCTTCAGGAGCCCACCATCTCACACCACAATTCATGACAGCCCGCGGAATAATTTAAAAGCCCACTCCAGCCCACCCAAGACCACCTCAGCCTGGTACTTTTCGCCTTCAAGCCTACAGCAGTCATTAGGAGCCCACCCCCAGCCCGAGTTAATCTTTAGAAGCCCACAGGAAGCCCAACAAAGCCCACTACTACTTAAACAACTCGAAAAAGTCCACCAAAACCCACAGGAAGCCCACCACAGCCCGAAGAATCCCACCACCACGGCTCACTTTGGCCCACCACACTCATTATAAAGCCCACCAAAGCCCACTACAACCCACAAAAGCCCAAAGAAGCCCACGACCATACCTCACTAGCCCACCACAGCCCACTTCAGCCACTAGTAACTAACCACAGCCCCCAGCCCACTTAGAAGCCCAGAATTACTTATACAAGCTCACTGCAGCCTTCTAGTGGGTCCCAACTCAGCCCAACACCCTCAGCCCATCACTTCAGCCCACCACCGCCCCTAGGAGCCCACCAGCGCCGCCCACTGTTGCTCAATACGTCTACTCGTCACTGCCAGCCCACCGCAAGCCTTAACCCACCACCAGCCTTAACCCAGAAGCCTTAGCCCACCAGTCTTAACCCAGAAGCCTTAACCCACCACCAGCCTTAACCCAGAAGCCTTAGCCCACCAGTCTTAGCCCACCTCAAGCCTTACTCCACCACCAGCCTTATCCAGAAGCCTTTGTCCATCACCATTCTCAACCCACAAGCCTTAATCCATCTTTCCTAGCTCACCACAAGTCTTAACCCACAAGTCTCAGCCCACCATCCTGAACCCAGAAGCCTTAGTCCTGAAGCCTTAGCCCACTAGTCTCAGCCCACAAGCCTTAATTCATCTTTCTTAATCCACTAGCCTTAATCCACCAGTCTCAGTCCAGCATCAGCCTTAGTCCACAAGCCTTATTCCATCTTTCTCAATCCACAAGCCTTAATCCACCAGTTTTACCCCACAAGCCCACAAGCCCATATCATCCCCATCATCTTCAGCCCACGATTAGCATTATTATCCAAACCACTCTCCACCACCACCACCACCACCTCCAGCAACCAACTCCAGCACCATCACCCAACCCACCTCAACCATTACAGATTCAACCCACAACCACCACCATCTCCACTACCACCTTCACCTTCACTACAAGCCCATATTTTCACCTCCATCATCACCAGCCCAAACCTTCACCTCCACCATAACCACAAGCCCAGACCTTCACCTCCACCTCCATCATCATCAATCCACCTCCACTACCTCGAATAGCTTAAGCCACCTCCTCCACCACCACCATTACCATAACCTGACACCTCTTCCTTTCCCTACCATAACCTCATTTGTCCAACCTCACCATAACCTACCACCTCTACCACCATCACTGACCCATCTCCACTTTTAACCCAATACTACTACCACTAACCTGTCTCCTCCACTCCCATCACAGTCTCCACTACTCCACAACTAACTGAGCCAAGACAACCTCAACCTCTTCTCCTACCACCACCTCTACTCTTCCTATCCCCCCTTCCCCCCTCTCCACTACCACAACTCCTATTTTCCTCCCCTTTATCTCTCCCCCTTCCCCTCCTCTCTCCCCTCTCCCTTCTCCCTCATTGCCCACCACTCAAACCATAACCAACGTCTCCCCACCACTTCCCCCAACCACTGCCACCCTTCCTCCCCCTCTCTCCCATACCCAACACCTCACCCCCACCACAACCTCCACCCCCATCACCCCAACCACTGCCCCCCTTCCTCCCCCTCCCTCCCCTCCTCCCCATGTCTCTTTCCCATGGCGAGACCCAATCCCCACTCTCCTCGCCCCCCCACCCGTCGCCCCCATCATCGCCGTGTCTCCTTTGCTCCCTCCCTGACTCACCAATCTCCCCACCCCCATCCCACGCCTACCGCCCCCCCTCCCCCTCATGCCCAGGTTGCCCCTTCCCCATATCCACCCGTTCTCCCCCCCTCGATCTTGGTATCCCCCCCTCTCCCTGCCTCCTCTGCACCATCCCTCTGTCAGCTCTGCCCCCCTACTCACCCCCAATCCAACCACCCCCACCCCCAACATCACCACCCCTTCACCACTCCCTCCCCCTCCTCCTCCCCGGACCCGTGCCCCGTGTGTGTCAGCGCTATGCAGGATATGTCTCCCTACACCCCGCGCCCCCTCCCTTCCCTGTGCCCCCTCTGCCCCCTATCCCTGCCTATGCACCCCCACCCCACTCACGCTCCTCACCCTCTTGCCAACTGTGTCCTGTGCAGCCCCTACTGCCCCTGCCCCCTCCGCTCAGCGTCCCCCGTCCCCGTATGCGGTTTTCCCTCCCCAGTCAATGTCGGCTGTGCAATCCTACCCACGCCCCCATCACGCCCCCCATCACGCCCCCATCGCCCCCATCGCCGTGCCAGATCTGTGCCCTGTCTGTTCTGCCCCTCAGCACCCCCACCCCCACCACCACCACCCCATCACCGGCCCCCCTCCCCATCGTGCCCACTCTGCCCACAACTGTCCCTTCTGCCCCCCGTCTACCGCCATCACTACGCTTACCACTACCCCCCACGCCCCCCCTCTCCATCTTGCCCATACTGCCCCTATCCCCTACCCCCATCCCCACCTCCCCCGTACATCCCGACCCCATACCACCTATGCTCCTCACCCTTAGCTCCCCACCGCGCTCTCCCTCCCCCACCTCCCCCACCCCCCTACGTCCCGTCACCCTGCCCCATGTGTGCTGCCCCCACTCCCTCTCCTCCCCCTCCCCACTCTTCGCGTCAGCCCCCCCCCTCCTCCATGCCCCATCTGCAACCCCCAACCCCCACCTCCAGCACCCCTCCTCCCCTCCCCATGCCTCCGGTGCTTCATCTTCCTCCCCTGCTCGTGTCTGAGGAGGAGGAGGAGTTCATGAGGGAGGTTGGGGGGAACTTTAGTAGGCTGCGGAGGATGCTCAATGTCCCCACCCCCACCACCCCCACCTTCCCCCTCATCTCCCCACGCACCCCTCGCACCCCCACCTCCTCCTCAATCTTCCAGTTCCCGCGTCGTACCCCTTCCTCCAACACCCCCCACACCCCCCTCTCCCCTCACACCCCCCACACCCCCTGCACCCCTCACACACCCCACACACCCTGCACCCCTCACACACCCCACACCCCGCGCACCCCCTCTTCCATCTTCTCCTTCCCCCCCCGCCGTAGACGCTCCGCCGCCGCCACCCCCACCACCCCCCATACCCCCCACACCCCCAGCACCCCCTTCACCCCCATTACATCTCCCTCCCTCACCTTCCTCTAGCGGGGAAGGGGAGGAGGGAGGGGATGGGGGAGGGGTGAGGAAGTGGGGAAGGGGTTCGTGGGTATTTCTTCATCCCCATTATCTTCCCCATTTCCTCCCCACCTCGATTCCCCTGCCCCCTACCAACCCCCTCCCCGTCCCCCCTCCCCCCTCTTACCTACAATCAGCTGGTGGCATACAGATAAGGTGTGTGTGTGTGTGTGTGTGTGTGTGTGTGTGTGTGTGAGAGAGAGAGAGAGAGAGAGAGAGAGAGAGAGAGAGAGAGAGAGAGAGAGAGAGAGAGAGAGAGAGAGAGAGATCATGTTACATATGTATAAAAATCGAAATGCAAGGAAAACAACAAACTTAGAAGAAAAGCAAACAATTAAACAAATAGACAAACAAAAAACAAAAAAAAAAAAATCCCCATCAGATAAAACCGAAATTTCATCCCAAAGTTTTAATTGAAAATCTAGTAACTTTTTTTTATGTATTTCTTTGCTTCATTTCCTCCCTCCGCCCCTTCCCCCCCCCCCTTCCTCTTTCCTCCCATCTCCCCATCACACTACCTCCTCCCATCACCCTCTCTCACCCCTACCCCCTTCCCGTCACTTCCTCACACCCCCTTCGTCTCCCATCACTGATCCAATCCTTTACACCTTTCCCATCACTCCCATCACCCCTCACCCCATCACCCTTTCTAACCGTCTACCCCCTTCCCGTCACTCCCTCACACCCCCTTCGTCTCCCATCACTGATCTAATCCTTTACCCCTTTCCCATCACTCCCATCACCCCTCACCCCATCCTTCCCTTCTCCCATCACCCTCTCCAACCCCTACCCCCTTCCCGTCACTTCCCCACACCCCCTTCATCTGCCATCACTGATCTAATCCTGTACCCCTTTCTTCACCCATCACCTCTAACTCCCTCTCTCCCATCACCCCTCCCTTTTCCTTTCATTCTTGCATCACCCCTCAAACACCGAACCCATTTCCCCTCACTTCTTCACCCCCCCTTCTCTTATCACCCCTTACACCCTTCTTCTCCCCTCACCCCTCACCCCCCTTTCCTCCATTACCCATCACATTCCACCAGTCCTCACAGCCCCTCACACTACACCCCCCATCCATCACCCCCAAACACCCCTTCTCACCTCACTCCGTCTCTTCTCCCCCTCCTCCATTCCCATCTCCCCTCCCACTCACATCCCCTTTTATTTTCGCTACCCATCACTAACCCCATCCTCGCACTACCTCCCCCACTCCCTTCATACCCTCCTATCTCCCCCCACCCCCTTCATACCCTCCCATCACCTACGCACGTCACCCCCATCCCGCACATAAAAATTATCCACCCTCTACATTCTACCCCCCCCCCCCCCTCCCACTCACTCCCTCACTCATTTTCCTTCATTCCTCACTTTTCCATTCCCTCGTTTTCTTTCCCCTTCTTCCCCCTTCCCTTCCTCCTCTTCATTCCCCTCTTCTTTCCTTTTTTTTCAATATATTTCATTAGTTTTGAGTCTTTTTTTTTTTTCTTATTATACTTCATCAGTTTCATCGTCTTCCCCTTCTTTCAGCTCCATTTTCTTCTACTTCTTCTTCTTTCTCCTCCTCCTCCTCCTCCTCTCTTTGCTTCACAATCCGATGTTCATTTTTATCTATTTATTTGTTAATTTGACGTTGTTGTAGTTATTGTTGTAGTAGTTCTTGTTGTTATCCTTGTTGTCTGTTTTATTTGTGTTTTTTTTTACTGTTTGTTTACTTAAGTGGATTTCTTTGTTCATGGTGGTGGCAATGGTAGTAGTAGTAGTAGTAGTAGTAGTAGTAGTAGTAGTAGTATGCTGTTGTTCTTGTTGTTCTTGTTCTTGTTGCTGTTGTTATTGCTATTGCTGTTTTTCTCATTTCCATTGTTGTTGTTGTTGTTGTTGTTGTTGTTGCTTATAAGGACCAGGTTAACGGCACTCGTACAGGCAGAAGCTTATGACACACACACACACACACACACACACACGCACACACAGTAAGGCAATAAAGTAAATGGAGAAGCCGGGGGAGAGAAAGAGAAAGAGAGAGAAAAGGAAGTCAGGAAAATAGCGTATAGGATAAAAGGATTAGAGAGAGAGAGAGAGAGAGAGAGAGAGAGAGAGAGAGAGAGAGAGAGAGAGAGAGAGAGAGAGAGACGGGTTGACAGACCTTTACCTCCCACACAGTTCTCCTCGCCCCTCCATTTTAGGCAGTGGAGAGAAGGAGGAGAAGAAGAAGGAGGAGGAGGAGGAGGAGGAGGAGGAGGACGTGTGTGGGTTGAATGCCGAAGGGAAAAAGGGTGATAGTGGAGTGGAGGGGAAGGGATGGGGAGGAGGTGGAGGGTAAGGGAAGGGGTTATAGAGAGGAAAAAGTGAGGTGGAGTGAGCGAGAGTGGAGTAGGTGGAGAGGATGGTGATGGGTGTGTGGGCTGTGGAGGGGTAGGGGTGAAGAAGAGGGTGATGGTGGTAGTGGTGGAGGGGTGATGATGAGAGCAGGGGTGTGGCTTGTGGTGTTTGTGGTGGTGGTTGGTGATGGTGGTGGTGGAGGTGGTTGGGGGAGGTGGTGGTTGGTGGTGGTGTTGGTGATGGTGGTGGTTGGTGGTGGTGTTGGTGATGGTGGTGGTTGGTGGTGGTGTTGGTGATGATGGTGTTGGTGGAAGTAGTGGTAATGATGAAGGGGTGGTGATTGTAATGGAGTGGAGGAGATATGTAATGGGGGAATGGTTTATGTGGTGGAGGTGAAGAGGGAGGTGGTGGTGATGGTAGGAGTGGGTTATGGTTTATGGTGTGGGTTGTGGTGATCGTGGAGAGGGTGGTGATGAGGAAGGGGGTGGTGATGGTAAGGAAGTAGTTGTGAAAGGTAATGGGGGGGGGATAGTTTGAGTGGTGGAATTTAAGAGATAGGTGGTGGTGGTGGTGGTGGAAGGTAGTGGTGTTGGTGGTGATATCGAAAGGTGTGGTGATGAAGGTGTATTGGTGGTGGTGGTCGTTGTGGTGGTGGTGATATCGAAGGGTGTGGTGGTGGTGATGGAGAGGTGTATTGGTGATGATAGGAATGGGGATTAGTTTACTGTAATGGTTATTCGGGGATGGTCGTGGTAAGGTACTGATGATAATAGGGAATGGGGGAAATGGAAATAAGGGGTACCGATAGGGGAATGGGGGTGATAGGGAATGGGGAGTATAGCTTAATAGGAAATGGGGTTGTGGTTTGTATGGTTGTGATGAAGGGGTTGTAGCGGTAGGGGAATGGTGCTGTTGATAGGGAATGGGGGGGGTTGTGTGGTGATGGAGGGGTAGGTGATGATAGGATAAGAAATGGGGTTAGAGGGGGTTGTTAACTTGAGAAGGAAGAGGAGGTGGACGAAGGAAGGTTGCTGTGGTGGAGTTGATAGTGGTGATGGAGGAGTGGAGTTGTTTGGGAATGGAGTTGAAGTGGAGGTGGGGTAGTGGAGGTGGTTAGGGGTGGAAATGGGTTGTGTACTGGGGGAAGGGTGATGGAGAGGGAGGGAGAGGGGTGATAAAAAGTGGGCATATTGGGGAGGGTGTTGGGGTGTAAGAGGAAGAAGAAGAGGAGGAGAAGGAGGAGGAGGAGGAGGAGGAGGAGGAAGAGTAAATATTGGTAAAGGTTCATCATCTAATATCTGAAATTGCATCAAATAGTATCCTTGTTGATGTTGTTGTTGTTGCTGTTGTTGTTGTTGTTTGTGGTGGTGGTGGTGATGGTGGTGGAGGGGGTGATGATAGGGGTGGTGATGGTGGTGGTGATGACAGTTATGTTTACCTCCATTATTCCCTTTCCTCCTCCTCCTCCTCCTCCTCCTCCTTCCTCACTCTTTATTTTATTCCCCTCTTTCCTCTTCCATTATTCCTTCATTCTCCCTTCTCCTCTACCTCTCTCCCGTATTTCCATTGTTTTCTTTTTTTTTTCTTTTTAATTTCGTTTTCTGGTGCCTCCCCTGTTCTAATTTGTCTTCTCTTCCCTTCCCTTCCCTTTCCTTCCCTTTCCTTGCTTTCCCTTGCTTTCCTTTCCATCCCGGCCTTCTCTTCCCTTCTCTCTTTTTCCTTCCCTTTCCTTCCATTTTTCTTTGCTTTCCCTTTGCGTTTCTCCCTTTCCCTTCCTTTTCTTTCAGTTCACTTCTCTCTATATTCCCTTCCCTTCCATTTCCTTCCCTTCCTCTCCATTCTCTTCCTTCCCCTTCCATATCCTCCTCTTCCTTTCCCTAATCTTCCTTTCCTTTCCCTTCCCTTTCTTTATCTTACCTTTCTATCCCTTCCTATCCCTTCTCTTCCCTTTTCTTCCCTTTGCATCCATTCCCTTCTCTTCCTTTCCCTTCTCTTCCTTTCCCTTCCCTTCCTTTCCCTTCCCTTCCCTTCCCTTCTCTTCCCCTCCTTCCTCTTCACTTCCCCTCCCTCCCCTTCCCTTTCCTTCCTTCTCGTTCCCCATTTCCTTCCCTTTCAGCCTCAATAACTTCTCTTGTTTCCTTCCCTCTCCCTCTCTCTCCCTTCCTTTTCCCCTTCCCCTCCCCTCCCCTCAACCCCCCCTCTCCCCAGTCCCCCCTCTTAAATTGCTTGTACCTGTGCTTCGGGAATTGAATTATTGGGGAAGCAGGGAAGGTAAATGGAGGGGGAAGAAGAAGGGGAGGAGGGGAGGAAGAAGAAGGGGGAGGAGGGGGAAGAAGGGGGGGAAAGGGAAGGTCAGAAGGTCATTGGAGGTAAGAGGAAAAGGGGGGAGGATTTAGGCAGGGGTACTTTAATTTTCCTCCTCCTCCCCCTCCTCCTCCTCCTCCTCCTCCTCCTCCTCCTAATAGCTTTCTTTCCCATTATTCATTCTTGCTTTCCTTTACCTCCATTCGCCTCCTTCTCCCCTCACTCCCTCCTCCTCCTCCTCCTCCTCCTCTTCTATTTCCTTCCTTCACTCTTACCTTTCATTCTTTCGCTTCCTTCCTTCCTTGTCTATTTTTTTTCTTTTTTTCCTTTTTTCCTCTTCCGATAGATCCTCTTACACCATTTTACACTCTCTCTCTCTCTCTCTCTCTCTCTCTCTCTCTCTCTCTCTCTCTCTCTCTCTCCTTCCTCTTCTCTTTATATCCTTATCTTTCAATTACCTCTCTTTCCCCTTTCCCCTTCCTTCTTCTCTTCCCCCCATTTCCTTCACCTCTTCCTCCTCCTTCCACATGTACAACTCCTGTGTGTGTGTGTGTGTGTGTGTGTGTGTGTGTGTGTGTGTGTGTGTGTGTCCTTATCAGACCGGACACACAGGTTGACATCTGTGTGTGTGTGTGTGTGTGTGTGTGTGTGTGTGTGTGTGTGTGTGTGTGTGTGTGTGTGTGTGTGTGTGTGTGTGTGTGTGTGTGTGTGTGTGTGTGTGTGTGTGTGTGTGTCTTTTCAAGGTCCTTCGGCTTCGATTACGGCAAGGTTGGGGAAGAGAGGGGGTGGGGAGTAAGAGGAGGAGGAGAAGGGGGGGTAGAAGACAGTGAAAGGGAGGGGAGAAAAGTGGAGACGGTGCAGGGGTAGAGAAGGGGAGCGGAGGAGGAAGAGACAGAAGGTGATGTCTGGGAAAGAAAGAGAAAGAGGGAGAAAGGAGGAAGAAGAGATAGGTTAATTAAAGAAGACGAAAGAGGAATGAAGGGAGGGAGGAATAGGAAAGAACTAATTAAGGGTAAGAGGAAGAAGAGAAGAGAAAGGTAGAGGGAGGAGGAGGAGTTATTGTCGCTGTTGTTGTTGATGATGATGTTGTTGTTGTTGATTTTGATGTTGGGTGGAGCTTCATAAAAGGAAAAAAAATAAAAGAAAGTGAATATCTACTTCAAATAAAAACTTGCAGTCATTTAAATTGTTGTAGTAATATGAGAAGGAGGAAGACAAGAAGGAATACATAGGAATACATAGGAAGAACAGACACCAGAAGACCTATTGGTCTATGGCGAGGGTGTCTGTTTACTACCGCTACTACTAGTAATCTACGTGTGGGAGGACGGGACAGAAAAGATGAAGGCTCCTCCCCACCCACCTCTCCCTCCGGCAACGTGCCGGCAGGAAATAGTTAGAAGAGAACACCATGTACCTTTAAGGAAGAAAGGGACATGGAAATTTTACAGTCAAGAGAGAAATAAGAGGAAATTACTACCCTTAACTTACACTACTGGTAACCTAAGCTGTGGGGGAAAATGAGGAGGAGGAGGAGGAAGAAGAGGAAGAAAACTACAACGATGACGAAGACGGAAGAGGAAAGAGAATTATGATGAGGTAGAGAAGGAGGAGGAGGAGGAAGAGAAAAATAAGTAAATAAGCTGAAAGGCGGAGTGAAGGAAGAGAGACAAGGAGAGGAAGGGACAGGAAAGATTAAATGGAAAACTGACGGAGGAGGAAGAGGAGGAGGAGGAGGAGGAAGAACGAATAGAGGAAGAGAGGAAGCGGAGGAAGAATATTTGGGCAGCGAAGGAGGAAGAAATAAAAAAAGAGAAAACGGAGGAGGAAGAGAAACAAGAGGAAGAGGAGGAGAAGAAAGTGGAGAGAAAGGAGGAAGAGGAGGAGAAGAAAGTGGGGAGAAAGAAGGAAGAGGAGGAAAAGAAAGTAGAGAGAAAGGAGGAAGAGGAACAAGAGGAAGAGGAGAAGAAAGTGGGGAGAAAGAAGGAAGAGGAACAAGAGGAAGAGGAGGAAAAGAAAGTGGGGAGAAAGAAGGAAGAGGAACAAGAGGAAGAGGAGAAGAAAGTGGGGAGAAAGAAGGAAGAGGAACAAGAGGAAGAGGAGGAAAAGAAAGTGAAGGGAAAGGAGGAATAAAAGTAGAAAGCGATGTAGGAAGTTGTTTTGCCTGTTTGAGGAGGAGGAGGAAGAAGAAGAAGAAGAGGAGGAACGGCTACACTGGTCCAATTTACCTGTCTGTCAATCTGTCTGTCTGCCTGTCTGTATATGTGTATGTATGTATGTATGTTTTTTTCAAGCGCATTCTTATAGGTGTGTATGTATGTTTGTTTGTGTGTTTGTTTGCATGTATATTTTTGGATATTTCTGATTCATTTTAATGTTTTTTGTTTTATTATTTGTGTTTCTTGTTGCCGAAATATTGTTGTTGTTGTTGTTGTTGTTGTTGTTGTTGTTGTTAATTTTGCTCTTGATGATGAGGATGTCATTGTTATATGCGCCTCCTTCTTTTTTTCTTTCTTTCTTCTTTCTTCATCTTCTCCTTCTTCTTCTAATTATTATTATTATTATTATTATTATTATTATTATTATTATTATTATTATTATTATTATTATTATTATTATTATTATTATTATCATTATTATTTATTTATTTTTCTTCGTCGTCTTCATAATTTTTCTTCGTCTCCTCCTCCTCTTTCTGTCTCTTCTTCCTCCTCTTTATGTCTCCTCTTACATTTCTTCCACCTCTTCTATTTCTCTTCCATTAATTCTCCTTATTATTTTTTTTCCATCGAGCACAACCACCACCACTTCCTCCTCCTCCTCCTCCTCTTGTTCCTCTTCCTCCTCCTCCTCCTCTTGTTCCTCTTCCTTCTCCTCCTCCTCCTCTTCCTCCTCCTCCGCCTGGTGACTCACGGCCCACTTCTCGCCGCCTTCCTAAACCCTGAAAGTTACAACAGATCACGTTAGCTTCCGACCTCCATCTTGAGAGAGAGAGAGAGAGAGAGAGAGAGAGAGAGAGAGAGAGAGAGAGAGAGAGAGAGAGAGAGAGAGATGTATCGCGACTGCTAAATTTCCTCATCTATAACACACACACACACACACACACACACATACACACACACACACACACGAGGTCATGCACAGTACCTACTAACCATTCAACTCTTTTCTTTATTTTTTTCTTCTTCATTTTCCTCCCATTGCTCTTTCTCATTATCAGCTTGTCTATTCGTATATATCTATCCCCCCTGTCTGTATTTTCTGCTCTCTATCTCTGTATCTTTTTTCTATCTGTCTATCTATCTATCTATTTATATTGTAGGCAGTACCATCTATTTTCGTATATATCTTTCTGTCTTTTTATCCATTTTATCTATCGATCTTTTCCTTTTCTTTCTATCAGTGTATACTTCCCATTCTTGAAAGAAGACGCTCAAGTAACAAGTCTGCTAAACAATCCCCTCTCTCTCTCTCTCTCTCTCTCGGGGATACTTATGGGGCCCAGGGGTTCTCTTTAGTACGAAAAGGTCTTAAGTTTGCGATAAGAAAAAGACGCAATAAACTGTTCCAATATTAACGGCGGTCTAAGGTGTGGGGGGTTGATTTGCTAGGAGGCGAACCCCACTGATGCAGTTTCCCTTAGCGGCGAGGACGCAAGAAAAATAGTGAAGTCTGGGATAAACTCTAAACAGTTTTCTAATGGTGGTGGTGCTGTCCGTAGAAATTTGGCTTTGTTGGGTAAACTATGTTGTATTAGTGTATGTATGTATATATGCGTGTGTGTGTGTGTGTGTGTGTGTGTGTGTGTGTGTGTGTGTGTGTCACTATAGCCATCATCATCACTATAGCCATCAGCATCATTATCATCCATTATAACCCCGTTCCATTCACACAATCACTACCACTACTATAATCAAACCTCATCATCATCATTCTCAATCACTATCATCACCATCACCATTATCACCAT
>NC_066516.1:13865910-13878410 GCF_024679095.1 Eriocheir sinensis
GATCCTGTTATTAATGTTCTGGGCAGAGTGGTGGGTGTGGTGATGATGGTGGTGGTGGGGGGGGGAGGAAGGTAGGGGAGACAGAGGGAGGGGACTGGAGGGGAGAGAAGGGGTGGTGGTGTAGGTGGTGGTGGTGTTGCTTCTTGCATGTATAAAAAGGTAGGGTGGAGTATAGGAGATGCAGGTGGTGGTGATGGTGATGATGGTGGTGGTTGTGGCGGTGGTGATGATGGGAGGGGTTGTTGTGGGGGTGAAGACAGTGGTGGTGATGGGGTTAGCAGTGGTGATGACAATTATAGTAGTGGTGATGGTGGTGGTGGTGATAGTGGTGATGATGATGGTGGTGGTGAAGATGATGGTGGGGTTCTTACCTAATTACAAATCACTGTCCATCACCTGTAGATTATTATTATTATTATTATTATTATTATTATTATTATTATTATTATTATTATTATTATTATTATTATTATTATTATTATTATTATTATTATTCAAGTTCACTCGTATCCACTTTCTCTATTTCTACATTTTACTTACCACTTTTTTTTCTCTCACTCTCGCTCTCTCTCCTTAACAACTCGACCTATCCATTTTCCACCACCACCATCGCCAACCACCACCATCATCACCACCACTATCATCATCACCACAACCAAAAGCAACAACAACATAATCACTCCTTCCATCTACACGACCATCTTTACCACCACCACCACCATCATCATCACCAACACCACCATCACCAACACCCTTCTCTTCTCCCCTAAATTTACGATCGGTGTTGCGTGACGTTATGTAACCCTTAGAAGGAGAGAAAAACCGTCACACACACACACACACACACACACACACACACACACACACACACACACACACACACACACACACACACACACACACACACACACACATCTCGCCTTCAAATGAGTTTTGTTGTTGCTTCTGCTTCGCTCTTACGTCACCATGTGTGTGTGTGTGTGTGTGTGTGTGTGTGTGTGTGTGAATTATAGTATCTATGCAGCAATAAAAGTTACACAGAAGAGAAAGGGAAGGAAGAAGAGGAGGAGGAAGAAGAGGAGGAGGAGGAGGAGGAGGAGGAGGAAGAAGAGGAAGTAGGAGACATTTTTGACTCAGCAACGAAGGGAGGGAAGAAGAGAGATGTGAGGAGGAGGAGGAGGAGGAGGAGATAGTGGGGTAGGAATGTATACAGGGTGACGTGGTTAGGATAAATATGGATGAAGAGTGGGAAGAAGAAGATGAGAGAGGACGAACGAGGAAAAGAAAGGGGGAGGAGAGAGAAAGGAAGGGAAAGAGGAGAAAATCAGATAGAGACAAATGGGTGTTGATGGGAAGTGATTTAGGTGGAAGAGTGGTGGAAGGAGACAATGAACTAAGTGGAAGGGTATTAGTAAAGAGGGGAGGAAGGGGGGAAGTAGGAAGGGAGGAATAAAGGAAGAGAGGGAAGGGAGGAATATATATGAATAAACAAACGTGGATTGGAAGAGGAGGCAAGGTGGATGAGTGGAAGCAAGGAAGAAAAGAGGAAGGAAAATGGAGAGAAGTAGGAATAAAAGAATGGATGAAGGAATGAAAGGACAAATGATAAAAGGAATAAAGAAGGAAGGAAAGATAAAATGAAAGAAAAAAAAATGAAAGGAGACGAGAAATAGAGAGAGAGAGAGAGAGAGAGAGAGAGAGAGATAGAGAGATAGATAGAGAGAGAGAGAGAGAGAGAGAGAGAGAGAGAGAGAGAGAGAGAGAGAGAGAGAGAGAGAGAGAGAGAGAGAGAGAGAGAGAGAGAGAGAGAGAGAGAGAGAGAGAGAGAGAGAGAGAGAGAGAGAGAGAGAGAGAGAGAGAAGAGAGAGAGAGAGAGAGAGAGAGAGGAGGAAGAGAGAGAGAGATGAGAGAGAGAGAGAGAGAGAGAGAGAGAGAGAGAGAGAGAGAGAGAGAGAGAGAGAGAATTAGAGAGAGAGAGAGAGAGAGAGAGAGAGAGAGAGAGAAGAGAAGAGAAGAGAGAGAGATGAGGAGGAGGAGGAAGGAGAATAGGAATAGAAGATGGAGGAGGAGGGAGAGAAAAAGAAAAAGAGTGAAATGACTTTGATGATTAATGGAGAGCAATTAGAGACTGACGACTTGGTGGAGGAGAATGATAATGAAGATGATGATGATGATGAGGATGAGGAGGAGGAGGAATGATAATAGGAATAGAAGATGGAGGAGGAGGAAGAGAAAAAAAGAAAAAGAAAATACGTATGAACGATGGGAGGATACTGAAGTAGGGAAAAAGGAAGGGAATAAATAATGAAAGGAAGATGAAGGATGAGAAACGGAGTGAAAAATTAACAGAAGAGATGATAAAGATGGAGGAAAAGGAGGAGAAGAAAAAGGAAAAGATAACACCTAAGAAGGATGGGAGGATACTGACGTAGGAAAAAAAGGAAGGGCGTAAATAATGAAAGGAAGATGAAGGATGAGAGGAGAGAAAAATAAATAGAAGAGATGATAAAGATGGAGGAAAAGGAGAAGATGAAGAAGGAAAAGAAAACACGTATGAACGATGGGAGGATACTGAAGTAGGGAAAAAGGGAGAGAGTAAATAATGAAAGGAAGATGAAGGATGAGAGGAGAGAAAAATTAATAGAAGAGATGATAAAGATGGAGGGAAAGGAAGAGAAGAAAAAAAAGGAAAGAAAACACGTATGAAGGATGGGAGGATAATGAAATAGGAAAAAAAAAGGAAATAAATAATGAAAGGAAGATGAAGGATGAGAAGAGAGAAAAATTAACAGAAGAGATGATAAAAGTGGAGGAAAAGGAGGAGAAGAAGAAGAAAAAGGAAAAGATGGTGATGGGAGGACATTGAGGTAGGAAAAAGGAGGTAAGGAAAGAAGAGAAGATAAAGGATGAGAGGGAAAGAGTAATTAATAAAGAGAAAATACAGAAAATAAGTAGTAAAGATAAGGAAAAGAAGAGAAAGGGAAGTTTGAAGAAGAAAAGGAGGAGAAGAAAGAGAGTGAGGGAAGAAAGGTTATAGGATGTCAATGAAGGGAAAGGAAAGGGGAAGAGGAGCGGGAAGAATTAGTAAATACAAAGAAGAGTAAAAGGAGGAGGAGGAGGAGGACGAGGAAGCGGCAAGGTTATGGGATATGTGTGGGGGAGGGAAGGGAAGGGGAATAGGGGGGGGACAAGGCTGAAGAGGGGCGAGGGGAAGGGGAGGAGAGAGGGAAGGTGGATCAGGCCTCTCTGCCTTATATGTATGTAGATGCTTAGGGAAGGGGGAGAGGGGAAGGGGAGGAAGGGAGGAGCAGGATGAGGGAAGGGGAGATGAAGGGGAAAGGGAGAAAGAGAAGAGAAAAGGGCTGAGCAAGCGAGCTAATAAGTTCTAATATTCACAGTGAAAACAACAACAACAACAACAACAACAACAACAACAACAACAACAACAACAACAACAACAACAGCAACAATAAGACGTAATGTGTGATGTACAGTAGAAAAAAAAAAAAACACCTATGAAGCGATATAAATAACATCCAACAAACAAGCAAAAAAAAAAAAAAAAAACATACATTCATAACAACAAATGAACAACAACAAAAAAAAAAGAAAGGCAGCAACAGTAATGATAAAAGTAATGTCTGTTTTTCTTTCCTCCCTCCTTATTTATTTTCTTCACGTGCACACTCACATTTTTTTTCTTCTTGATATTTTATTGTTATGCCATGTTATGCTATGTTATGTAATGTAATGTTATGCTATGTTATGTTATGTTATGTGTGCACTTTATAGGCCTACACAGACTCATTATAGTGTATTATAAGATGATTATGATGTGTGTATATGTAACCTTTTTTTTCCCCGTGGTTTGTGTTTTATTTCATGTTCTATACTTCATTTTGTCTTGTAGTATGACGTGTTAGTATGTTAGTATTAAGTGTTAGTATGAAGAGTATGATTTTATTCGTGGTTTGGTTGTGTTTCATGTTCTACTTTATTGTATCTTCCAGTATGATGTGTTGGTATGATGTTATTCTATGTGTTATCAATTATCATACTGTACATTATCATTATTTTTTTGTTATTTTTGTAATTTTTTGTTATTTTGTTATTTTTGTTATTTTTTATTTTGTTATTTTGTTATTTTTTTGATTTGTTATTTTTTGTTATTTGGTTATTTTTTGGTTATTTTATTTTTTTGTTATTTTGTTATTTTTGTTATTTTTTTTGTTATTTTTTGTTATTTTGTTATTTTTGTTATTCTATTTTTTGTTATTCTATCATTCATTATTTTTTGTTATTCTATTATTCATTATTTTTTGTTATTCTATTATTCATTATTTTTTGTTATTCTGTTATTCATTATTTTTTGTTATTCTGTTATTCATTATTTTTTGTTATTCTATTATTCATTATTTTTTGTTATTCTATTATTCATTATTTTTTGTTATTCTATTATTCATTATTTTTTGTTATTCTATTATTCATTATTTTTTGTTATTCTATTATTCATTATTTTTTGTTATTCTATCATTCATTATTTTTTGTTATTCTATTATTCATTATTTTTTGTTATTCTATTACTCATTATTTTTTTGTTAATCTATTATTCATTATTTTTTGTTATTCTATTATTCATTATTTTTTGTTATTCTATTATTCATTATTTTTTGTTATTCTATCATTCATTATTTTTTGTTATTTTGTTATTTTTGTTCCTGTTGCTTCTTCTTCTTCTTCCTTTATTTTGTCTACTTGTGTATTTCTTTGATTATCTATTTCTCGTTTTGGCTTAGTTTGTTAATCCGTGTAATACCTTTTTTTTTATCTCTTTCCATCTTGATCTTTTATTTATTTATTTTTATTTTTTTGCTTGGCCCGTTTATGTTTACTTACTTGTTTGGTAGTCATGGTCCTTTTTTTGCTCTATATCTATCTTTGACTATTATCTATTTATTCCCCGTCTACTTATCGATCATCAATCAATCGTCTAATCAATTTAAGATATCTACCCCTTCCACCTATCTGTCTATCCATTTGTCTATATCTTTCTATGTATCTGTCTATTCTTGTCTAACATCTTCATCTATATCAATTTACCTGTCTACATCAACCTAAAATTCAAGCATATTCAACCGATCAGATTGTCATCTTTTATCTATCTACTGTATATCTATATATCCCATTACATACCTCTATTTATCTATCTACCTACCTGTAGGCTTACCTGTGCCAATCATCCGGGGACGAACACCTTTCTAGCATCCCACAAGAAAAGGGGAGAATACTGAGATGAAAAAAAATAGTGTTGCTTCCTTGCGCTTCGATACCAGATTTTTTTTTTTTTTTTTGAGTAACACAGAAAGAGGGAGTAAATGTGCTTGTATGTGTGTGTGTGTGTGTGGGGGGGGATATGAGAGAGAGAGAGAGAGAGAGAGAGAGAGAGAGAGAGAGAGAGAGAGAGAGAGAGAGAGAGAGAGAGAGAGAGAGAGAGAGAGAGAGAGAGAGAGAGAGAGAGAGAGAGAGAGAGAGAGAGAGAGAGAGAGAGAGAGAGAGAGATCGCCAACTAATGTTCTCCCTCATTGTTCTGTTGCAGGTTGAGAGAGTGATAGACAGACGCCAGCCGCCCTCCAGAACTGGGCAAGGCGTGGCGTGGGTGGCAGGGCGTGTGAGTGGTGGTGGTGGTGGTGGTGAGTGGTGGTGGTATTGGTGGTGAGCGGTGGTGGTGGTCAAGGAAGGTGTTGGTGGTGGAGAGGCCAGACGTCGCCATGACCTGCTGTCCGTGAATACTGAAGAGGTGCATCGCCCTTCCTCTTCTTCCCCTCCTCCGCCCGCTCCTCTTCCTCCTCCTCCTTTCCCTGCGGCATGAAGTTCAAGGCCCTGCGGCTGCCCCCGTGGCGCCGCAAGAAGTCCCCGTCCCCGCCCCGCCCCGGGCCCGTCGCGCTGCCCCTGGACGAGCCGCCGCGCCGCGTGGACGCAGCCGCCTACAATGAGTTGGTGTCGCCGCGCCGCGCCACGCTGGGCCTCGGCACGCCGGACAAGAGCCACATCGTGTTCAGGGCGCCGCGGGAACACCCGCCCCGCGCCCTGCACCCCGATGCCCGCGGCCACCTGCCCCGCGGCCTGTCGCGGGCGGGGCAGCGAAGCGACCCAGCTGGTGGGGGTGATTTGAACGGTTACGCGGGGCAGGAGTGTGACGCCTGGGCAGGGGCGGGGCGGACTAGGGGTCGGCAGGGGACGGAGGGGCACTACGTCGCCTTCTTTGATGAGGAACCGCCTGGGAGGGGCGAGGGCGTAACCAACCCTAGGGGACTGGCCATGAATGGGGGCGTGGAGACAGGTGTGAGGGGGTTGGGTAATGGTGGGCAGGTGCCCCGTGAGGCTGTAAGGCCCCCCCGCCCCCCCAGCCCGGCACAACAACACACACCATGCTTTATTGATCCCCGCGACGCGGCGTGGTCGCCTGTGTGCGGCGCGTGTCCAGGCGACGAGTGGGCGGGCGTGGGTGCGGGGGGCGGGGCCGACGGGGGAGCGCTGGCCGCGGTGTGCCTGCCTACCCAGTGTGGCGGTGACTGTGTGACCTGCCGTGTGGCTCACCGCCTGCCCGACGCGCCGCCTGCCCGCACCCAGCCCACCACCCGCCGCTCCCGAGACCGGCACAAACCCAAGACACGTAAAGCGGCGAGCGACTCCCCGGTCATGCTGAGGGGCGGCCCCACGGGGCGGCGGGCGGGGCGAGGCTCGCTACCCGCTGCCAACGGGCTGCCCCAGCAGGAAGTGGCGAGTGACTCCGCCAAAACCCCGGCGGGGACCACTCTGCCTGGGCACGCCGCCCCCGCCGCCACACGCATTGAATACGACAGCCTGCGGCCCCCGCCGGGAAGGGAGGTCCTGGCACGGCCCCCCACCCCCTCCGCCGCTCCTCTTCAGAAGAGTCGCCCCGGGCGACGGTCAGCGGCGTCGTGGGTGGAGGGGGGGCGTGACGGGGAGGCGTGGCCGGGGGGGCGTCGTGTCCAAGGGAGCGGAACATGTGGAGCACTGGGCCAGGCGGGACCTCACGCCACAGTCTCCGCGCGCACCTCGTCACGAGCACACGTGCGCCGTTCCGTGACGCAACGCAGTGTGGTCAGGACCAACAGCAGCAGCAGCAGCAACGGCGGGCCTCCCCGAAGTGGGAGTGTGGGTGAGTGCGAGGCCGCGGAGCCATGGCCGCGGGGCCCCGCCGGTGTCTGTGAGGGAGAGTGTGTGTGTGACATGCCCTGCAAGGTGTCGGGCATCCCAGTGTACCAGGGGCGGGGGGGCGACCCTCCACGCAGCCCACGCGAGGATGGCTCCCCTGCGGCACCTCTGGGGGGGGTCGTTGCCTCCGGGAGAAGCGCTGCTCGACGCCCAGGGGCTGCTCGGACCTCCCCGAACTCCGGCGGCGTCTCGCCCGTGCAGATGCCGCGGCGGGGGAGCTTTGGTGCCCCGCGGGGCGCCTTTGGATCTGGCTCGGAGACAGTACTGCACCGACGGGCCTCCCTGCCTGGGCCTGGGCCCGGTACCCCCTGCCCTGGCACGCCCGAAACCCCACGTGAGTCCCCCAGCCTCAGGGGGCGGGCTCAGCCTTCCCTTGGCCGAGGTCCATCCCCGGCCCCCGGCGGGCGAGCGGGGTCCCCGCTGCCCTCAGGCAAGTCCTCAGCCACGGTGAGACGGAGAGAGTCGCAGCGAGACAACAGGACGCCCCCCTCCACCCCCATGGCGCGCCGCCCCCCGCCCCGTGCCGTGTACCAGGTAAGGCTGGCCACGGCCACCCCCGCCCCGAAAGACTCCCCGCCGCCCTCCCGTGATAAACCCTCCTCCAGGCTCCCTGTGGCCTCCCTCAAGGGAGACGCCCCTCCTGGGGGTGGTCGTGCCCTTGCCCCGCGGGCTGGTGTGACCAAGACAACCACGGCTCCGCGGGCGGGGCGGGAGGGCGAGGTAGGCGAGGGGCGGGGCTCGGCACAGGCCAGCGCGTCCTCCCTCAAGCTGGACTCTCCGCCGCGGTCCCTGCCGCTGTCCCTGTCCCTCAAGTCCCCAAAGAGTCCTGGCGCGAGGCACGTCACCCAGGACCTCACCCCCTCGCCCTGCAGCCCCGCGCCCCAGCTGCCGGGGGGGCCAAGGGGCGGCCAGCGCGCCAGCTCCACCCCCCACCTGGCCCGGGGCAACACTCAGCAAGAAAAGACCTCCGCCAGGACGGCCGCCTCCCCCGGCAGGATGGCCGCCGCGCCCCGCCGCTCCCCCAGCGACGCCAGCAAGCATAGCGACTCACGCCTGGACCACCGTCTTAGCACCAGCACCACACAGATCAACTCTCAGCTCAACAACAACAATAACAGCAACAACAACACCTTAACTGGCACCAACATCACCACCACAGGACCCAAAAGCTCCCTGGCAGCCGGTGACGCCGCCAGCCGCGCCCGCATCGTGCGCCGCGTCATGGCCGGCGGCCGCTCCAACCTCAGCAAGAAGAAATCTTCCTCCAAGACCTCGCTGACGGTGGGCAGACACAATCTGTACAACCGCGCTAAGTCCGGCTCCCGCTCATCGCTGCTCGGCTCCCGAAACAACGTGTTCCGCGCCTCCCTGGACTCACAGCGCACCGAGAGCACCACCGACTCGGGCTGCAACTCCCCGCTGTCCGGCAGCCAGTGCTCCCTGGACGGGGACCGCCGCCGCCATGACTCCCCCCCTTCCCCCGAGCCCCGACAACTTGCCCCGGAGCCCAGCAACAAGACGGGGCCAGCCTCGGGGCGCTTGTCCAGCTTCCTTCACGCTCCTCGTCCCCAAGAACCCCCGGCGACTAAGGATCAGCTTACCGTAGCTGGCTCGGGCGGCGCCGCCGGGGGGCGTTCCAGGGAAGCCCCGCCGGGTGGCGGGAAGAGTCTGTTCTCGGGCCACTCCCTGAGCAGCAGCCAGCTGGTGCGGGAGGCGGAGGCCAGCAAGCCCGTGGCGTCGGTGAAGCGCTCCATCAGTCTACAGTTTCCCTGCGTGCCTGACGCCCCCCGCCCCTCCCGCCCCACCCTCCGCCCGGCCAGCAGCAGCTCCCGCCTGGCTCGGCTGCGCCTGGGCAGCCATGAGGAGGGGGAGACACGACCCCAGCCGGGCATCAGTGTCTCCTTCCGGTCCCTGGTGCCCGACGCGCCGCCCCAGGGTGGAAGGGCAGGGCAGGGGCAGGGCGGGGCCAGGAGGGAGGTGACCAAGGTGAACATCGTGGCCGAGCCGAGGCGCCGCGAGGAGAAGGGCGTCCAGGTGGAGACCCCCAGCAGCGAGGAGGACTACGACGAGGAGGAAGATGTGGAGAAGGAAGAGGAAAAGAAGGAAGAAATGAAGGAGGAGGAAGAAGGGGAGGAGGAGGAGGAGGAAGAGGAGGAGGAGGAGGAGGAAAAAGAGGAGAAAAAGAATGAGGATGAAATGAGAAAGGTGACAGAACTAGCATTGCGTCTCGTCGGCCGTGACGATGCGCGGCGCCACGCCGAGCTGCCGCCTTGCCGCGGGGCTGAGGATGGCCCACCGGAAGTGCGAGTCCATCCCCCGCGGGGAGGGGAGCAGCAGACCGAGCCGAGGCCGGCCAGCCCCGCCCCTGACGGTGCAGAGGAGAAAATCTTGGAGGGCGAGGCGGAGGACGAGGGCGAGGAGGCACACCTGATGCAGCGGCTGGAGACGTCCCTGGCGGACATCATCGACGCGGCGGTGCTCAGCAACCTCAGGATCAACGGCAGCATCCTCAGCGACCAGTTCGACGCCATCATCGCCACGCTGAAGAAGGTGGCGGCGTCCGTCGACTCGGGAGAGACTGGGTCGCCGCCCCTGCCCCGGCGGAACTCCCAGGGTGGCGGGCAGCGTGGCTCCCTCAGGACCCACAGCTCTTCCTTCGGCACCCAGCAGGCACCAACCAGCCCCCTGGGGCACGCGGTCTCTCGCGCCCCGCCCACCAAGACGCCCCTGTCCCTCTTCTCCATCACTGAGTGCCAGGCGGGCCACGCCGACACGCCTCCGCTGCGGCCCAGGAACAGGCGACTCTCCCTCCCCAAGGATTCCCTGCAGGATGCTGCAACAGACCTCAGTCTGCGCCGCGCCCCCCGCGACCACGAGGACGCTGTGCTTGACCTTCCCAACCCGAAGTGTTACGGCAGGAAGAACAGCACTGGCTCCCTGGGGCTGTGGGGCCGCGGCGCTCCTCAGTCCCGGAACGGCCCCCTTCGCCCCCCCTCCACCACCGCCAGTGTCACCAACCTGTGCTCCTCCGAGGACTGCACAGCGGCCTTCACCGCCGCGACTCCCTCGTTCCGCAAAGTGCACAGCACCACCAGCGTGAGCGGCGCCGCGCCGGGCGGCCCCCAGCGACTGTTCCAGCGCCACCTGTCCACGCCCGGCCCCGACGAGGTGACGGCTGACCACCGCCTCAGAAAGAGTCTGTCCAAGAGTCGCGAACTCCTGACGCAGCTGGAGCACGAGTACCGCCGCATCAAGGGCGACGACCACCGGGGCCGCGAGCCGCGCGCGGCGGACCACAGCTGGCTGGACCAGGACTTTGACCAGCTGCTGGAGACTCTATCCAACGGCCCCCGCCACCCCCATGACCCACGCGGACCGCCTCCTCCTTCCGGCGACAGCGACACCGCCTCGTCCTCGGCCTCTTCCGATAAGAGTGACAAATGGAGGACTGCCAGGATGGAGGCGCCGCCGCGGCCGCTGCCGGAGAGCCCCTTGCCGCGGCGAGCGTCGGGTCCGCCGGGGGCTGACGGCCGACACATCTTCTCGTTCTTCCACAAGAAGGGCCGGAGCCACTCCCTCTCCGGCACGGAAGCGATCAAGATGGCGCTGCCGGCCACGCCGGAGGTGGACCCTGAGGCGGCCGCCCCGCCCCTCCCCGCGCCAGGTCCCTCGCCCCGCACCACCCGAAGCAACAGCATCCCCACGAGTGCCTCGCTGGGCTTGTCGACGGGTGCCGGGCCGCCCATCGACCTGGCGGCCATCTTCAGGCGGGGCAGAGGGGCGCCACGGCGGGGCAAGGGACGGCCGAGCCCCGAAATCCCCCAAGAAGAAGCTGGGGACGAAGAGGAAGCCGAAGGGGAGGAGGAGCAGGAGGGCGGCAAGCAGACCCGCTCCCTCTCCCTCCCCAAGTCCTTCCTCTCCGACAAGTACGGCCTCACCGGCTTCAAGGCGGCACTGCCAAGGTAGGTGCCACACGCCTCTCCCTTCCCCCCCACCTCTCCTACGCCCCTCTCTCCTACCCCCAACCCCCCTACCTTATCCCTTTCCATACATAACGTGCCACCCCCGTACCCTCGCTCCCGTCCTGCTCATCATGCATATTTATTTATTTATCTATCTATATGTGTAATTCATCACGGTCTGGTCACGTACTGGACTCGTGATCACCAGCCAGCGTCCTCCGGGAGAGAGCTTCGGAGTGTTTGTGGTCCACTCTTTCCTTTCAGGGCTGTATATTTATGATGTTTTCTCGGCGTTGTTCGCCTCTCTTCGCCCCACTCTTCTGTTCACTGTTGACGCCATACGGTCCGAGGGGGTAACGTTGGACGGGAAGGGTGATGGGGATGGGTGGGGAGGAGGCGGCTTGCAGGGTGATGGGGGGTGATGGCGATGGGTGTAGAGGAGGTGACGGGAAGGGTGTTGGAGAGGGGAGAAGAGGAGGCTTGTAGGGTAACGAGAAGGGTGTTGAGGAGGGTGAGAAGAAGGCCTGCAGGTGATGGGAAGTGAGCTGGGGATGGATGGGGAGAAGGCCTGCAGGTGATGGGAAGTGAGCTGGGGATGGATGGGGAGAAGGCCTGCAGGTGATGGGAAGTGAGCTGGGGATGGATGGGGAGAAGGCCTGCAGGTGATGGGAAGTGAGCTGGGGATGGATGGGGAGAAGGCCTGCAGGTGATGGGGAGAAGGCCTGCAGGTGATGGGGCGCATGCCTGCAGGTGATGGGGAGAAGGCCTGCAGGTGATGGGAAGTGAGCTGGGGATGGATGGGGAGAAGGCCTGCAGGTGATGGGAAATGTGCTGGTGATGGGTGGGAAAGAGGCCTCCAGGGTGATGGGGGTGTGTTGGGGATAGGTGGGGAAAAGGCCTGCAAGTGATGGGAAGTGAGTTGGGGATGGGTGGTGAGGAGGCTTGCAGGGTGACGAGAAGGGTATTGGGGATGGGTGGGGAGGAGTCTTGCAGGGTGATGGTGGGTATTGGGGATGGGTGGGGAGGAGGCTTGCAGGGTGACGAGAAGGGTATTGGGGATGGGTGGGGAGGAGGCTTGCAGGGTGACGGGGAGTGTGCTGGTAGGTGTTGGGGCAGACATGGATGGTAATATTGGGAGGGGTGGACTGTCATGTGTGTGTGTGTGTGGGGGGGGGGGGGGCATTTTGGGGGTGTGTGGGTGTTGGGGGAAATGAAAATAGTGGTGGTGTTGAGTGGGGAGGGTGGGAGTGAAAATATGGGTGGAGGTAAGGTTATGATAGTGGTGGAGAGCTTGGTTAC
>NC_066516.1:13888410-13890910 GCF_024679095.1 Eriocheir sinensis
TACCTTCCCTTCCTTTCCATCTCCTCCTCTTTCTTTTCTTCTTTCCCTTTTTCTCTTCTTCCTTTCTTCCTCGTCCTTACCTTACCTTACCTAGTTTTACCTTATTTTACCTAACTTTACCTGTACACTAATTTGTTCTTTACTTTTGCCTTGACTTACCTCACCTGCTCTTTCCACCTGACTTTTCTCCACTCTCTCTTTCCTTCCTCCAATATTTCAGGTCTCCGTTTGGCAGGGCAGAACCTTAGTGTGTGTGTGTGTGTGTGTGTGTGTGTGTGTGTGTGTGTGTGTGTGTGTGTGTGTGTGTGTGTGTGTTTTATCTCTCTCTCTCTCTCTCTCTCTCTCTCTCTCTCTCTCTCTCTCTCTCTCTCTCAACTGTTCCCTTATTCCTTACAGTGGAAGAATCACTAGAAAAGGAGAATAAAGGGGAAGGAGAGGAGGAGGAGGAGGAGGAGGAGGAGAGAGGGAGGCAGGGATGAGAAGAAGCAAAAAGCAGCTGGGTAAGAGATTAAGTAAGATGAGAGAGAGAGAGAGAGAGAGAGAGAGAGAGAGAGAGAGAGAGAGAGAGAGAGAGAGAGAGATAGCGGGCAAGGTCGTTGTGTCTTCACTCCACCTCTCTCCTCCTTCGTTCTCTCCCTCCCTCCCTCCCTCACCAAACCACTCTCTCATACGTCCTTCTTCCTCCCTCCACCAGCTGTCTTGTTAACTCCTCCACTCCAGTACTCCACCCTCTCCACCCCTTCCTCATTGGCGGTGGTGATGGTGGTGGTGGTGGTGAAGGGGTATGATGGTATGTGTGGTAACAATGTGGTGATAGTAATGGTTATGATGGTGATAGTAGTAGTAGTAGTAGTAGTAGTAGTAGTAGTAGTAGTGGTAGTAGATAGTGGTTGTTAAGATTGTCATCATTATGGTTTCGTTATCATTATTATTATTATCATTACTACTACTACTACTACTACTACTACTACTACTACTTCTATGACTACTACTACTACTACTACTTATAACAACAACAACAACAACAACTTCTACAACCCCTTCGCAGGAAAATATTAAATAACTCGAATTCAAAATAAGCAAAATCAAAACAACGATGGTGGTGGTGGTGGTGGTGGAGATGGTGGAGGTGGTGGTGACCGAGGGAGGAATGCGTGCTGCTGGTAACGGTGTCTACTACTGTCCCTCGGAGCCTCGCAGGGGGGGAGTGGGGAATGGGGGGAGGTGATTGGATGGGAAGGAAGGGGGGGAGAGTGAAGAGGGCGGAGGGAAGAGGGTGTGGATGGGGAAGAAATGGGGAATGGGAAATGGAAATGGGTGGAGGACCTGTTTAATGGTTGAAAGATAAGGAGGAGGAGTAGGAGGAGCAGGAAGAGGAGGAGGAGGAGGAGGAGGGGAAGTGTAGGAGGAGAACCAGGAAGGAAAAAATTGAAGGAAGAGGTGGAAAAGAAAAAAAGAAAGTAGGAGAGGAAGGAAGAGGAGAAAGAGAACCAGGACGAGGAAAATATTGAAGGAAGAGGTGGAAAAGAAAAAAGAAAGTAGGAGAGGAAGGAAGAGGAGAAAGAGAACCAGGACAAGGAAGAGGAGGAGAAAGAGGAAGAAAAGGAGAAAGAAAAAGGGAAGGAGAAAGAAAAGGTTAATAGGGAAGACATGGAAGAAGATAACGAAGAGAGGAAATATAAAATAGACCACTGAGGAAGAGCAGAAAGATTTTGTGAAGATTAGTAAAGAAGAAATAAAAGAAGAAAAGAAGACAGAGGAGGAATGAGAAGATTACCGAAGAGGAAAAAAATAGGAGAAAAAAAGACAAACGAGAGAGAATTAATGATTTAGAAGAATAGAAGAGGGGAGGGAGGAAAGATTGAAGAGGAGGGGAGGTAAAGAAGGAGGAGGAGGAGGAGGAGGAGGAGGAGGAGGAGTATATCAGGGCTTGTTATACGTGATGGAGAGACTTATGTAGAAGAGATAACTTTAAAAAGGAACCCGAAAACAAGGAAGGAGGAGACAGTTGAATGGAGGAGGAGGAGAAGGAGGAGGTGGTGGTGCTGGTGGTGGAGAAGCATAGTGGAAGCAAAGAAGGAAGGACGGAGAGGAGGAGGCAGAAGATGATAAAAACGGAGGTAAGAAAGTAGACGAAAAAGAAGAATCGTGATAAAAAAAAATGAGAACGAGAATTTAGAAGAAGAAAACGAAGAAACGAAACAAGAAAGAGGAAAAGGAGGATGAAAAAAATGAAAATAAACTGTAGAAGAAAAATAAGCAGGAGGAGAAGAAGATAAAGATGTTAAAAAAAAAGAGGAGGAAGAAGAAGGCGAGGAGGAGAAGAACGAAGCGGACGATGATGATGATGATAAAAAGGAGGGGGAGGAGGAGGAGGAGGAGGAGAACGATAATGAGGAGAAGAGGATCGATAAAGAGGAAGAGGAGGAGCAGGAGAAGGACGATAAAGAGGAGGAGGAGGAGGAGGAAGAAGACGCAGGGAAGAGGAGGGCCACAAAAG
>NC_066516.1:13898410-13905910 GCF_024679095.1 Eriocheir sinensis
TCCACACTTTCTAAATAAATAAATAAAGGGAGAAAAGAGAGATGGGAGAGAAAGTAAGGGGAAAGAGACAGGGAGACGAAAGTAAAGAGAAGAAAAGGAGGGAGAGAAAAAAAAAGGGAGGGAAGGGAGAGTAAGAGACAGAAAGAGAAGGGGAAGGGGAATATGGAGACAGACAAGGAAGAGAATTGAGGGAGAAAAGAGAGATGGGAGAGAAGGTAAGGAAAAGACACAGGGAGATGAAAGAAAGGAGAGGAAAAGGAGGGAGAGAAAAAAAAGAAGAAAAGGGAGGGAAGGGAGGGTAAGAGACAGAAAGAGAAGAGGAAGAGGAATATGGAGACAGATAAGAGGGAGAGAATTAAGGGAGAAAAGGTCAGGGGAAAGAAATAGAGAGATTAAAGTAAAGAGAGGAAAAGGAGGGAGAGAGAAAAAAAAAAGGGAGGGAAAGAAACAGGAAGAGAAGGTTAGGGTAGGATGGATACAGATAAGAGGGAGGGAATTAAGGGAGAAAAGAGAGATAGGAGAGAAGGTAAAGAAAAGAAACAGGGAAATGAAAGAAAAGAGAGGTAAAGGAGGGAGAGAAAAAAAAGGGAGGGGAAGGAAGATAGGTACGAAATATACATAAATTCTCTCTCTATATATAAACAAACAAATGTAATAAAAAAGAAAAAAAAGAAAAATAGCGTGTGTGTGTAAAATTCACCTCTTGGTCTGCTGCGGGTCTCTCTCGAAACAGCCAGGCGGTCCCCTACGGAAGAGAACAGAGCTCGTAGTGCCGATCTTTGGGTAGGACGAAGACCACTCACACACAACACACCGCGACAACGAGGTCACAACTCCTTGCCTGACGTCGCGTACCTACTCACTGCTTTTTTTTTATATAGGTGAATAGGGGCTACACGTGAAAGAAGATAAACCCAACTTACCTTCACCCAGCCGGGGAATTGAACCCCGGTCCTTCTGGTTGCGAGCCAGACGCTCTACCCCTGAGCTACCGGGCCGTGTGTGTGTGTGTGTGTGTGTGTGTGCAGGTCGGAGGCATTCATCGATACACCTGTCTGTCACCTTTATTTACCTGTGAGGCGTATGTCACACCTTTGTAATCCTCCTCCTCCTCCTCCACCTCGTTCTCCTCTTGCTCCTCCTCCTCCTCTTTTTTTTTTTTTCTCTTTTTCCTCTTCTCCTCCTCCTCCTCCTCCACCTCCTCCTCCTCAACCTCCTACTCCTCCTCCTCCTCCTCCTTATCCTCCTCGTCCTCCTCCTCCTCCTCCTCCTCCTCCTCCTTCTCCTTTTCCTCCTCCTTCTCCTTCTCCTTCTTCTCCTCCTCCTCCTCCTCCTCGAACTAGGATTAAAATCCACACTTTCTAAATTTGCTGACGACACCAAGGTGGGAGGGAAGGCCCTCACGACAGCTGACTGCGAAATCATGCAGAGAGACCTGGACCACATCACACAGTGTTCGGAATAGTGGCAGATGTCCTTCAACATTACCAAATGTAAAGTAATGCACATCGGGTCCAGAAATAGCAACCACACATACTACAAGGATGGGGAACCACTACAGGCAGTGCAGGAGGAAAGAGACCTCGGAGTCACCATCAGCAGTGACCTGAAACACGTAAAACACTGCAAGTCCGCCTGTAAGAAAGCCAATACTATGCTCGGGCTCATAGCGAGGAACTTCGAATACTAGACGCCGGGAGTTGTGCTAACCTTGTATAATTCTCTGGTAAGCCCCCACCTGGAATACGCCGTGCAATTCTGGTCTCCTAACTACACGAAAAACATTGAATTACTCGAGAGAGTACAGCGACGCATTACGAAAATGATACCATCATTGAGAACGCAACCTTGCGACCCAAGCGACTCAACCTCTTCACGTTGAAAATGAGACGACTGCGGGGAGACATGACACAAGTCTGTAAGTACCTGAACAAGTTCAGCAATGTTGATCACTCCAAACTTTTCACGCTACAACCTAACCCGCGAACAGGAAACAACGGTAAAACAATTCAAGCCAAGCGATGCAATACGGTTATCGGCTGGAGTTATTTTCTGAACTGAGTCGTCCGCCACTGGAACAGCCTTCCTGCAGGAGTGGTTAGTGCGGAAACAATCAACTCCTTTAAAAACATACTGACCGTCACTTTGCTGCGTCGGGAGTGAACTAAACGTATTCACGAGTACGTGCAGTAGTGCTTTATCCTTCTCGCAAGCCACTCCTGTGGCTGACGGATTGATTAAATCTAAAAGCAGGCAGCCTCGCAATGAGCCAATAGCCTTTCTGCTGCCTGCTCGTCCATGTTTCCTCCTCCTTCTCCTCCTCCTCCTACACATTTCCAGGTTTTCCTCATTCACCTCTCTGTTATGCTCTAACTTTTTTAGATTTACTTCCTCTTTTCGTTCTTTACCTTTGATTTCTCCTCACTGCAAGTCCGCCTGTAAGAAAGCCAATACAATGCTTGGGTTCATATCGAGGAACTTCGAATACAAGACGCCGGGAGTTATGTTATCCTTGTATAATTCGCTGGTAAGGCCCCACCTGGAATACGCCGTGCAATTCTGGTCTCCAAATTACAGGAAAGACATTAAATTACTTGAGAGAGTACAGCGCCGCGCCACGAAGATGATACCATCACTGAGGACGAAGCCCTATGAAGAGCGACTCGAGCGACTCAACCTCTTCACGTTGGAAAAGAGACGACTGCGGGGAGACATGATACAAGTCTTTAAGTACCTGAACAAGCTCAGCAACGTTGATCACTCCAAGCTCTTCACGCTGCAAACTAACCTGAGAACAAGAAACAACGGAAAAACAATTCAAGCAAAGCAATGCAATAGCGACATCGGCAGGAGTTATTTCTGGAATAGAGTTGTTCGCCACTGGAACAGCCTTCCTGCAGAAGTGGTTAGCGCAGAGAGCATCAACTCCTTCAAGAAACGCATTGATCGCCACTTTGCTGCATCGGTAGTGAACTGAACGTTCCCAAGAGTAGGTACACAAGTGCTTTAATCCTTCCCTGCAAGCCACTCCTATGGCAAACGGATTGATTAAATCACTGAAAGCAGGCAGCCTAGTAATGAGCCAACAGGCTTTTTGCTGCCTGCTAGTCCATGTTTCCATGTTTCCTCCTCCTCCTCCTCCTCCTCCTCCTCCTCCTTCTCCTCTTCCTCCTCCTCCTTCACCGCCTCCACCTCTTTACTTTTTCTTGCTTCTCCTCTTACTTTGATGTATTATTTTTTCGCCTCCTCATTTTTCTCCTCCTCCTAATACTCTTCCTTCTCCTCCTCCTTTGGCCATAAGGTCACGCGGGGAACACATGCTATCGATTGTTGTTGTTGTTGTTGTTATTGATGATGATAATCTTCCTCTTCTTCTTCTTCTTCTTCTTCTTCTTCTTATTATTATTATTATTATTATTATTATTATTATTATTATTATTATTATTATTATTATTATTATTATTATTATTATTATTATTATTATTATCATTATTGTTATTCTTATTCTTGTTCTTCTTTCCAATCCTCTTTTTGTTTTTTCCTCGTAAAGTGTGTGTGTGTGTGTGTGTGTGTGTGTGTGTGTGTGTGTGTGTGTGTGTGTGTGTGTGTGTGTGTGTGTGTGTGTGCGTGCGTGTGTGTGTAAATCAAGAGGAAGAGGAAACTGTCATAATATCCTCTTACCATTTCATCCCATTCCCACAAATCTTCTTCCTTCCTTCCTCTCTTCCTTCCTTCCTTCCTTCCTTCCTTCCTTCCTTCCTATTGTACTGATCATCCTCCCTTCCTCTCTTCCTGTCTTCCTCCCTTTATATTATACATTCTTTCCTTTTCTCCTTTCTTTCCCTCATTCCTTTCTTCCTATTTTACTTTCTTCCCATCCGTTTCTTTTCTTCCTTCCTTCCTTCCATCCTTCCTGCCTTCCCTAGCTTTTCTTTCCTTTTCCTTCCCTCTTCCTTCCTTCCTCCATTCATTCATTTTTTCATTCTTTCCTTTCTTCCTTCATTCCCTTCTTGCTGTCTAACCCTCTTCCCTTTATTCTCCCTTCCTTCCTTCCTTCCTTCCATCCTTCCTGCCTTTCCTCGCTTTCCTTTCCTTTTCCTTTCTTCTTTCTTCCTTCCTCTATTCATTCATTCATTCTTTCCTCCTTTCCTTTCTTCCTGTCTAACCCTCTTCCCTTTCTTCCTCCTTCCTTCCTTCCTTCCTTCCTTCCTTCCTTCCTCCCTTCCATCCTTCCTGCCCTTCCTCGCTTTCCTTTCTTCTTTCTTCCTTCCTCTATTCATTCATTCATTCTTTCCTCCTTTCCTTTCTTCCTTCATTCCTTTCTTCCTGTCTAACCCTCTTCCCTTTCTTCCTCCTTCCTTCCTTCCTTCCTTCCTCCCTTCCTTCCTTCCTTCCTTCCTTCTTCTCTACTTGATGTGAGTGACGTGGATGGTCATTACAGTGTTTCTCTTCCTCTCCCTCCTTCTCTCCTTACGTCCTTCCTCCTATCTTCCTCTCCCCCTTCCTCCCTCTCTCTCTCTTCCTTCAACCACTCATTCCTATCCACCTACATCCTATTATCTCCTCCCTTTCCTCTGCCATCTATCCTTCCTTCCATTTCTCTCCCTCTTATTCTTTCTCTCCTCTTCCTTATTTATTCCCTCCTTCTTCGTCTTCCTTTCCTCTATCTCCTTTTGTCATTTGTTTTTCCTTCCATTCTTCGCCTCCTCTTCCTCTTCCTCCAATGCGTGAACTTGAGAGAGAGAGAGAGAGAGAGAGAGAGAGAGAGAGAGAGAGAGAGAGAGAGAGAGAGAGACAGAATTTCACTACCATGTCTGTTGGAGGTCTTAATATCCATCATTCCTCCTCCTCCTCCTCCTCCTCCTCCTCCTCCTCATTTACCTTCTGCAGTATATCACGCAAGAGACAGACAGAGAGAAAGACAGTCGGAAAATAAATAGACAGAGAGAGAGAGAGAGAGAGAGGTGAAAGTAATAGCTCCGTGTAAAACAAAATTTCTGACATTCTGGTTCACCGTTAGCCCTTCACGGCTGCCCATTTTGGTAGACGACCATAGTTTCTCTCTCTCTCTCTCTCTCTCTCTCTCTCTCTCTGTGACCTTACTTTTTTTTTTTGCATTTTTTTGTTCTTTCATTCTTCATCATTATCTTTCTTTGTTTTCTTTCCTCCTACTTGGTTACTTTCTTTTTTTTTGTCACCTTTTCTCTCCTTCTTTACATCCTTTTCCCTGACACCCTCCCTTTTTTCCTTCCTTTTTTTCTTTTCATCATATCACTTTTTTCTTTTTTTCTTTCTCTCTTGCATGCTTACTTCCCACGTTCCTTCCTTCCTTCCTTCCTTCCTTCCTTCCGCCGTAATTATATATTTTCTTCTTTGTTATCTATTATTATTTTTCCATTTCCTCTCATTACTTTACCTCCCGTGGTCTTCTATCTTATTCTTTTTCCTTCTTTGCTTTCCCTTCGTCCTTCCTTCCTTCATTTCCTTCCTTCCTTCCTTCCTTACTTCCCTCCTTCCTTTCCTCCTTCCTTACTTGCTTACTAATTTACACATTTTTTTAACCTCTTCCTTTCTCCATAATCCTTTTTGTTCCTTTCATCCAACCTTTCGGCCTTCCCTCTTTCTTTTTCTTTCCTTCTCTCTCTCTCTCTCTCTCTCTCTCTCTCTCTCTCTCTCTCTCTCTCTCTCTCTCATTATCTCTCTCTCCCTCTCTTTCTTCCTTATTAATCCTTTTTGTTCCTCTCTAATTCCCTTCCTTGTTATCTCCCTTCCATCCATCCATCTATCCATCCTTCATTTTCTTTCCTCATCTCTCCTTTTTTTATCTCTCTCTCCCTCTCTTTCACTTTCACTCAAGGACGTGTGTATCGTTAAGCTGTATAAGGAAAGCTCGGAGTGGTGATGGGTGGTGGTGGTGGTCAGTGGTGGTGGTGGTGGTGGTGGTCAGTGATGGTGGTGGTGGCAACAGGAGGGTAGGGAAGTTTTTTTTATAGTGAAACCTTTTTTGGTGTCTTGTCGCCGGTAAATTATTCGCGTTGTGTGTGAAGTGTATACCGTAGAGAGAGAGAGAGAGAGATCCGGGAGACACTTGCTCGGCCTTGCTCGGCTAAAAAGAGAGCAAGGAAACGAGGTAAAAACAAACACAGAGGAGCAAAGGAAGTGTGAGAGAGAGAAAAAAACAAAAACAGTGAGAGAAAGAAAATGAGAAAACAGAAATAATAAGAATATAAGAGAAAGAGAACAGCGAGTGAAAAAAAAAGATAAAAAGATAAAGAAAAGAAAGACAGAGAATAGCAAGTGAGAAAAAGGTAAAAATATAACAAGATAAAGGAAATGAGATAAAGAACGAAGAGAATAAGAAAATGGGAGAGAACGAGGAAAAAGAGTAGAGAACAGCAAAATAGAAAATTAGAGGTAGAAAACAACGAGATAGAGAAAATGAGATACAAAATGCAAGAAAGAAAATGGGAGAGAACGAGAAAAAAGAGTAGAGAACAGAAAAAAGAGAAAAAAAGAAAAGAAAAGAAAAGAAAGAAAACAGGAAGATAGCAAAAAAATAGAAAACAACGAGATAGAGAAAATGAGATAAAAAATGCAAAAAAGAAAATGGGAGAGAACGAGAAAAAAGAATAGGGAACAGCAAAAGAGGAAAAAAGGGATATGAAAAAAACAAAAACAAAAATGAAAAGAAAAAAAACAGGAAGATAACAAAAAAAGAGATAGAAAACAACGATATAGAGAAAATTAAATAAAAAAATATGCAATAAACAAAATCAGACAAACAAAAGCAAAAAAGGTAAATACGAAATACAAAACAGGAGGAGAACCGCAACAAAGATAGAGATAGAGAACAACGAAAGAGAGAACAAGAAAATAAGAACGAAAACAACGTGAAGACAACGCCGCTGACCTTACTAGCACAAATTACTGACTGTCTGCAGGAAACTCTCGTGCAAAGTTAGGGGAAAGTTTATCAAGGTCTGAAGGGAAACTTTTTGAACGAAGACACGAGGAAGAAAACTTTGCACGTCCTTAACAAATTTTTGGAAGAGATTGAAGGAGAATATTGAAATAGACTATCGGGAAGCTTTTTGGATGAGATTGTTGTCTAAAAAAAAGCTTTGCACTGTTTTTTTTTTCTCTCTTATTGGTTTCTATTTCTCGTATTATCTTTCTCGCTATTTTTTTCTATCTTTTCTTATCTCATTTTCTTGTTTTCTTGATGTTTTCTTTCTCCCATTTTCTTTCTAGTGTTTTTTTTATCTCTCTCACTTTACCTTCTTGTTTTTCTTTTTTTTATCTCTTTCTATCTTTTCTTATCTTATTTTCTTGTTCTCTTGATGTTTTCGTTCTAACATTTTCTTTCTAGTGTTTTTTTTCTCTCACTTTACCTTCTTGTTTTTCTTTTTTTTATCTCTTTCTGTCTTTTCTTATCTCATTTTCTTGTTTTCTTGATGTTTTCTTTCTCCCATTTTCTTTCGTGTTTTTTTTTTATCTCTC
>NC_066516.1:13915910-13918410 GCF_024679095.1 Eriocheir sinensis
GCTGTTGTTGTTGTTGTTGTTGTTGTTGTTGTTGTTGTGCATTTCAGTCTCATCAACAAGGTGATCTATTTAGAACGTGTACGCACTAATGAATTGGTTGCGTATTCTATAAATCTCTCTCTCTCTCTCTCTCTCTCTCTCATACCGACCACTTGGTATTCTTTCTTTCACTTTAAAAAATATAAAAATCGCCAGCAATTCTATAATGGTCTCTCTCTCTCTCTCTCTCCACAAATAGCGCAAGCAATCGTGCAGAATATCTTTTTTTTTTTTTTTCGCAACTGACCGTATGTGTGCGCCGCCGCTCTGCTTTGAAAAGTGGTAACAAAGAGTGTATTGGTGTCGCGCAACAGGTGATGAAATATGCTGTATGGTGTTATGCTCTTGAAACGGCGTCGTCTCTCATTGGTGGAAATAGTTTGAGTTTATTAGGAATGTTGGCATTTTTTTTTTTTTTTTGGGGGGGGAGGTATTTTGATCATTATTGTTATTTATACTATTGTTATTATCATTATTATTATTATTATTATTATTATTATTATTATTATTATTATTATTATTATTATTATTATTATTATTATCATTATTATTACTGCTTCTTATACTAATACTACTAATACTAAAGCACCAACTACTACTATATCTACTACAGAAAACACAACGGTGACCTTTTTTCATTTATTTTCTTCCATTGTTTCCTCGCATGTAAAAGAAATAATAATACTTCTCCCATTTCGAATTTTATAATTACTACTACTACTACTACTACTACTACTACTACTACTACTACTACGACTATTACTACTCCTGCTACTACTACCACCACTACTACTACTACTACCACTACCACTACTACCACTACCGCTACTACTACTACTTCTTTCCCGCTACATAAATGATACCTCCACCCATGTTTATTTTCCCGACACAATCATGGAGGGCTCCATAGCTTGGAGGTCATTAGCCCCAACTCTGTTCGTTAATGACTGTGGCATACTAAATCACATCATCTATTCCAGATCCCTCCATATTGAGATGTTGGTGGCTGCCAGAAGCCAGTGGCCCCCTGAGACATAGGATGGGATGGGGATAGCCGACCTGATGAAGAGAAGAGACTCCAGGCGACAACAACGCTCATCATTGGCTGATACTTCTTTTTTGAGATTAGTTCCGCGAGGCGTGCGTACTACTACTACTACTACTACTACTACTACTACGACTATTACTACTACTACGACTACTACTACTACTACTACTACGACGACGACGACTATTACTACTACTATTACTACTACCACTACCACTACTACTACTACCACTACCACTACCACTACCACCACTACTACCACTACTACTACTACTACTACTACCACCACCACCACTACTACAGCTTTGCGCAAGGCCCCGACGCTATTAAAGTCACGTACCTTAACATTGCGCAGCCCAGGAACAACTGTGTTTTCCGCGCCTCGATCATCCCCATTTTGCGCAACGTGTCTGTCTGTCTGTCTGTCATTCCGTGTTTGTCTGTTTGTTTGGCTAGCTTCGTGTGGGTGTGTATGTGTTTATCTGTCTGTTATTTATTGCTTTGTCTGACTGGGGGTGTTTGTGATTGTGTTTTGTGTGTGTGTGTGCTTTCTGTCTTTTTTTTTTTGTTTTTTGTCTGCGTCTGTCTGTCTGTCTATGTATGTATGTATGTCCGTGTGTCTGAGTCTTTATTTTTTTTATGGGGGGGGTTTACTGTTTGTATTTATATATCTGTGTCTTTATTTCTGTGTCTCTGTGTCTGTGTCTGTCCGTCTGTATAAATGCATGAATGTCGCCTTATGTCTGACTGTCTGTATTGCTCTGGGCCTTACCTGTGTGCATTTCTCTTCATCTGTCTGTCTACCTGTCTGTCTGTTTGTCCGTCTGTCAGTCACATGTACTTTTTGCAGAACGAGATTACGACATGTAGGAATATTGCGTCCTTTTATGGCACGTATCAAGCATCTCTCTCTCTCTCTCTCTCTCTCTCTCTCTCTCTCTCTCTCTCTCTCTCTCTCGTATCGTGGAAGCCTAATATTTCATCGTGTGTGTGTGTGTGTGTGTGTGTGTGTGTGTGTAGTAACTGCATAAAAGAAGGAGGAGGAGGAGGAGGAGGAGGAAAAGAGGATCAGAAGGAATGGGAAATAAAGAGGAGAGGAAAACACAGGAAGAAGGAAGATGGGAAGGAAGGCGAAGGAGAATAAGTAAAAGGAAGAATGCAGAGGGGAAAAAGTAAAAGGAATAGAAAGGAAATAAATGAAGAGGAAAAATGCATAGGGAAATAAATAATAAGTCAAGGAAAAGAAGTAAGATAAAGGACGCAAAGGAAAAGAAAGAGAAGGAAGAAGGAAGGAAAATAAGTAAAATGAAGAACACGAAGGAAAAAAGAAGGAAGAGAAAGAAATACGAAAAGACGAAAGAATGAAGAAAATTTTAGTAAAAGGAAGAATGAAGAAAATTTAAGTAAGAGAAA
>NC_066516.1:13928410-13935910 GCF_024679095.1 Eriocheir sinensis
ATTAGAAGAAGTACAAGTCATTATAAAGTTCTACAGTGAAGTGAATTATGTAACTTACTAAGCCCCATATTCTCAAACATGTCGGGGCCTACACACCCACATTCGATAAGGCCTTCGTAGAGGTGTTGGAGGTATTACCATGTGTAGGAGTTTTATGAGCCTAGTGATAGCTTGACAAGGCCTCTGCACCGCGAACGTGAAAAACACACATGAGAACCGATTAATCTCCTTTTGTGGCCTTAGAAAATAGTTGTTGAGGGAGCAGAAAGCGTTTGAGAATACGAGCTTCACATATTCAATCATTAGATGTCGTAAATCTGAGTAGCGGGCTTTTTTTCACATTTGTTACCTTATTTTATGCCCTTGAACTGACTCCTCTGCTGTTAAAAAAAAAGGCAATTAACAGAGATCACAAACATCACGGCAGTAGCGAAAACCGAGCGTATAGAAGTGCAGAGAAATATGAAAAGAAGAGAAAGAAAAGACTGTTAGTAGCTCCCAGGAAAATACTATTAAAAGACGCCGGAGAAATAAATTACGATTGAAAAGCTCATATTTTTTTAACTTAAATTCACGAAGCGTCTCAAAAATGGGGAAAATTGGAAAGATTGGAAAATGCAGTCGTCATAGAAAAATAAAAAAAAATAAAAAATTGGAAAGATTGGAAAATGCAGTCGTCATAGAAAAATACTAAACACAAATTTGAAAGATTGGAAAATGGAATCGTCATAGAAAAACACTAAAAAATTGGAAAGATTGGAAAATGGAGTCGTCCTAGAAAAATACTAAACACAAATTGGAAAGATTGGAAAATGGAGTCGTCATAGAAGAATACTAAACAAAAATTGGGAAAATTGTCATAGAAAAATACTAAACATCTTAATAAATATACCGTCCTGTTAGCTTATAGTCGAAATTATTTATAAATTATTCCCACAAGTAATCACAAACGGAATTATTCACAAAAGCAATCACAGACATAATTATTGAGAAAAGTAAACACAAACATAATTATTCACACAAGTTATAGCAATCACATTAATTACTCGCACACAGGTAATTACAAAGAGAATTTCAGACACATTATAGAGTCTAGCCAGCCCAGGGAGCAACAGGTATCGAAGTGGGGCCTGGGCCAAAAACCACTTAGAAGATCTTTGTCTTAACGCTGAATTACGCAAGACAGCAAACCAGGCGATGATGAATGATGAATTTCAGACACATTACACATTATAGAGTCTAGCCAGCCCAGGGAGCAGCAGGCTGGGTATCGAAGTGGGGCCTGGGCTAAAAACCACTTAGAAGATCTTTGTCTTAACGCTGAATTACGCAAGACAGCCAACCCGGCGATGATGAATGATGAATTTCAGACACATTACACATTATAGAGTCTAGCCAGCCCAGGGAGCAACAGGCTGGGTTTCGAAGTCGGGCCTATGCCGAAAACCACTTAGAAGATCTTTGGCTTAACCTGGATTACGCAAGACAGCCAACCAGGCGATGATGAATGATGAATTTCAGACACATTATAGAGTCTACCCACCCCAGGGAGCAACAGGCTGGGTTTCGAAGTCGGGCCTATGCCGAAAACCACTTAGAAGATCTTTGGCTTAACCTGGATTACGCAAGACAGCAAACCAGGCGATGATGAATGATGAATTTCAGGCCCTGAATTACGCAAGACAGCCAACCAGGTGATACTGAAAACATATTAGGACAGAAACCCGACAGACAGACATATTGGCTGATTGACTGATTGATTGGTTGATTGATTAGGTGATGTGAAGGTTAAATTGGAGGCATACGTTATAGCTGCGCGTGGCCTCGGTGCTCATCTCCGTTGCGTTGGCCCGATTGACAGATAGATAAGTAAAATGACAGACAGTTGGATCGGTAAATTGAAGCGTTCTTAACTAAATAAATGAATAAATGAATAAATAAACAAATAAATAAATAAATAAATAAATAAATAAAGTAAATAACGAAAAAAAAATCGGTCACGACAAAAAAAACGAGTAAAACAACAAAAAAACAAAAATAAAAACAAAACAACATCAATGATTACAAAAACAAAAACAAGGACAGCAATTACAACAACAACAACAACAACAACAACAACAACAACAACAAAACCCACCCATTAATAATACGATAACGTCACCCCCTCCCCTTCCCTCCCCTCCCCTCCCCCCTTGCACCCCTCTCCCCCCCTTTTATCACACATATATACCTGAGAGAGCTCATTACGTACGACTCCGAACACCTGTGATAACGTATACCTACCTGGCTGATAAGGAAATACGAGGGTGGGAGGGAAGGGGGAGGGAGAGGGAGGGGTGGGAGAGGGGGAGGGGGAGGGTAATAGTATAGTGTGATGTGTGGGTGGGAACATGAGGGAGAGGAGGAATGGGGGAGGAGGAGGAGGAGGAGGAGGAAGATGAAGATGGACAAAAAACAGAACAAGAACGAGAAAAACATCAACTAAAACAAAACAACAACAACAACAACATAATAATAATAATAAGGATGATAAAAGAAGAAAAAAGAAAAAGAAGAGCAAAAACAAGAACAAGAAGAAGAACAAGAGCAAGAAGAACAACAACAAAAACAACAGCTTAAAACAACATGACAAGGAATAAGATAAAGATGAAAAGTAGGAAGAGAAGATAAAAAAGTAAAAAAAGAAGAGTTACAGGGAAAAAAAAAGAACACGTAGATAAGAGAGAATAATGGACGAAGCAGAAAAGAATAAACTAATAAATAAGAAATAAAGAAAGATAGAAAGAAGAAACGAAAGAAAGAAAGATACAAAGAAAGAGAGAGAGAGAGAGAGAGAGAGAGAGAGAGAGAGAGAGAGAGAGAGAGAGAGAGAGAGAGAGAGAGAGAGAGAGAGAGAACACTGAAATAGGGGGATGTAGGGAGGAGGAGAAGAAGGGAAGGAGGGATGGAGAGAGGACAAGGTGCAGGAAGGGAGGTGACAGGGCGGGGGGGGGGAGAGGAAGGAGGAACCAGGGCACGGGATGGGAGGGGGAGGGAGAGTGAAGGGACATGGGGGGTTCAGGGGCAGGGGGCAGGGAGCAGTAGGGCAGACTGATACAGACAGACACACAGACAGACAGACATCACAGACATGAGACAGTGTGTTGTTAGCCCGCGCGGAGTGAGGGTGTGTGCGCATGTGTGTCCTGTGTACGTGTGTGTGTGTGTGTGTGTGTGTGTGTGTGTGTGTGTGTGTGTGTGCACGCGAAATCTACCTTCTCTAGTACGATGTGGTGATGGTGATTCTAACAGTGAAACAAGAACAGTGAAAGTGATAGTGATGAGAAGTCGAATTCATCATTAATTTTCTCATTACCTGCTCACGTGTGTCTTATAGTGAAGTGATGGTGCATGGATAGTGACCCAGTACAGTGCTCTCACCTCCTCCTGTGCGTAAATATATTGACAGTGACGTTCCCTCTTGTTATGGTGACAGTGAGAGATTGCGTTGGTTATGGTGAGTGGGATATTTCGTAAGTTATAGTGACGGTAAGATCGTGTCGATATAGTAACGTATTTTCTTTTATTATGGTGACAGTGACATTCCCTTGTGTTATGGTGACAGATTTCGTTGTTTATGGTGAGTGGAATGTTTCGTAAGTTACAGTGACGGTAAGATCGTGTCGTTGCATAGTGACTGATATTTCCTTTGGTGTTAGTGATAGTGACAGTCCCTTGTGCTATGGTGACAGTGAGGTTTCGTTGTGTTTATAGTGATAGTGAAATTTCGTGGGGTTACAGTGACTAATGTTTCATGGGTTATGGTGAGGGATATTATTTTCGTTGATATAGTGAATGTGAGCTTTCCTTGTGTTATAGTGCCTTAGATATTTAGTTGTGTTATATAGTGAGAGTTATATTGCGTTGTGTTATACTGATTGTGAAATTCCGTGGGTTACAGTGACAGTGAGCTCTTTCGTTCCGTTATGGTGTTATTCGTGAGATTTCGTTGTGTATAGTGATTGTGAGATTCCATAGACGTAAGATTTTGTGGGTTAAAGATCATTGTAATTGTAATAGTTTTTTTTTTTGTGTGTGTGTGTGTGAGTGTGTGTGTGTGTGTGAGTTTGTGTGTGTGTGTGTGTGTGTTTGAGAGGGAGTATAGTGAAGAAGAAAAATAACAGGGGACTTAGGTTGTAATTATGATATCTATGTACGGTGACTCAGAGTAGTGAATGACAAGAAACTGTAAATATAAAATGAAAAAAAAGGTAAATTATAGAGAACGTGAGAAAGCAATACGTACACACCTTATTATCATCTGTGTGTGTGTGTGTGTGTGTGTGTGTGTGTGTGTGTGTGTGTGTGTGTGTGTGTGTGTGTGAATTCATCCAAGTTACTGACATTTGGTGTGAAGGAAGGAATGATGGAAAAGTCGAAAGGAAAAAAAAAGAATGGAGGAGAGGTAAAAATGATTGGAGGAGGAGGAAGGGAAAAAAAGGTGAATAACAGAAGAATTTAGAGATGGAAAATATGTAAAGAAAAAAAAAGAGGGAGAGATGAATATAGGGTGGAAAGTGGAGGAAAAAATATAGGAGGAGGAGGAGGGAGGGGAAAGTAAAGGTGAATGACAGGAGAAAAGAGAGTAACGGAAAAGGAGAGGAGATATAAATAAAGATAAGAAGGAGCGTAAGAGTAAAAAATAAAAGAGGAGGTAAATAACAGGATAGAAGAGGAAAGTGAAGAAAAGGGGAAAGAAAAAAAAAGAGGAAAGAAGAAATTTAATTATCTTGTACTCTGTGATTAATATGGTTGTGTGCAGTGAAAAGAGAAAAAAGAAGAAGAAAAAAAGAAAAGAAAAATTGATGCATTGCTCGTGTTAAGTAAAAAAAAAGGAATAAGAGAAAATAAATAGGAGAAAAAATAAGTAAGGGTAGAATGGAAAGTTAAAATCTGTTTAAAAATATGTGAGAAAAAGAAAAAAAATAATAAATGACAGGAGAAGGGGAGGAAGGAGAAATGAAAATGCATACGAGAAAGAAAAAAAAAGTAAAAGGCGGGAATTGAAAGTGGAAATTCGGGTATAAAAGATAAGATAAAGAAAGGAAAAAAATAATACCATGAGGAAGAGGGAAAGGTATGGGAGATAAAAAGAGGTAAATGGAGAGTGGAAATTCGGGTAAAAATGATAGGAAAGGAAAAAAAAAATAAGAGGAGGTAAGGAGGATGAAAGAGGGGAGGTGTGAAGGGATAAAAGGACGAAAAAGAAAGGAGGGAAAATGGAAGAAAGAAGAAGGAGTAAAAAAAACAGGAGGTAGTAAAAGAAACTCAGTAAGAAGTAAAATAAAAATAAATTAAAAAAAGTAAAAGCGTAAAAGTAAGGAGAATAGAAGAAAGGGAAAAAATATAGAGAAAGGAGGAAAGGGACCAGTAAAGGGAAAGGTGAAAAAGAAAAAAAATAGTAAAAAGCATAAAGGGAAGGAATAAACAAAATTAAGGAAAGAAGGAGAGAGAGGCACTGAAGAAAATGGGTAAAAACAACATACAAGGGAAGAATGGGAGACTCAATTATATAGTGAAGAGCCTTACACGTGTGGGCGAAGGGAAGGAATAAACAAAATTAAGGAAAGAGGAAGAGAGAGACACTGAAGAAAATGGGTAAAAACAACATACAAGGGAAGAATGGGAGACTCAATTATATAGTGAAGAGCCTTACACGTGTGGGCGAAGGAAGAATGGAGACTCAATTATATAGTGAAAGAAAGACTCAATTATATAGTGAAGAGCCTTACACGTGTGGGCGAAGGTGAAAACACGTCATAAGAGAGTGATAACCTTTCTTTTTAATTAGTGGGAGTCGCGTCACTATCGTCCAGGGGAGATAGTGAGTGATATAGTGCACTGGATCCGTATTTAATTGATTGGTGATAGGTTCTGAGATGGTGGTGATGATGATGACGATGATATGATGATGGTGATAATGATGTTAACGTTAAGATTGTGTGATGATGGTGATTGTAATAATTGTGATGATAATGATGAAAAAAATGGCTGTGATGATTGTTACTACTACTGCTACTACTACTACTACTACCACTACTACTGCTACTACTACTACTACTACTACTACTACCACTACTACTACTACTACTACTACTACTACTACTACTACTACTACTACTACTACTACTACTACTACTACTACTACTACTACTACTACTTGCTACCCTATCATCTTCTCTTCCTTTCTTCCCCTTCTTCGCATTCCCCTTTTACCACTTTGACCTCTTTCCCCTTTCACCCCCTTTTCCTTCCTCCCTTTCACCTCGTTTACCCTTATTCCCCTTCCCCTCCTTCCCCTTCCCCATTCCCCTCTGCTTCCCCTTATCACTATTTCACTTTACTATATTTACTTATTTCTCTATCCACCTACTACTACTACTACTACTACTATTACTACTAATGTGTGTGTGTGTGTGTGTGTGTGTGTGTGTGTACCAGATGGCCAGCCTGCCTCTCCTCTACAACACCCTTCCCATCACTCTCTTCCTGCCTCTCTCTCTCCCTCTCCCTCTCTCTCTCTCTCTCTCTCTCCATCTCCTCTCTCTCTCTCTCTCTCTCTCTCTCTCTCTCTCTCTCTCTCTCTCTCTCTCTCTCTTCACCTCATTAATTACCTTTTCCTTCTTAATCCTGTTTTCCTCCCCCTTCCCTTCCCTTCCCTTCCCTTCCCTTCTCTTCCACTGACCCTTTTCCTTCTCTTCTTCCCCTTTCCTTTCTTACCTTTCACCCTCCTCTTATTTGTTTTCCATCTTAACCTCCTCCCCTTCCCCATGATCTACGTTTCTCTTTCCCATTTTTTCCCCATTTCCCCTTCTTCTGTTGAATCACCAAACTGCCCCCTCACCTGCTTCCCCCCTTCACCTCTTGTCTTTCCCCATCACTCCTCCCCTTCACTAAGCCATCTCGAATTTCCACCATATTCACCCCTTTCTCTCTTCACCTCCTCCCCATCACTTCCCCTTTTCACTCTTCCTTTTCCTCCCTCTCTCTTCCTCCCTCTTTTTATCCTCTTCTTTCCGTTTCACTCTTCCCCTCCACCCATACATCCCATTCCTCCACATTTACCTTCTCCCTCCTCCACCTCCCCTTCTATTTATCCCATTCATCTCCTCTCCATTTCTTCCCCTTCTTCTTCTCATTCCTCTTTCATCACTTTTTACCCTTTCCCTCTTCTTCTCCCTTTTGTTTCTCCCTTTCATCATCTCTTCCTTTCTTCCCCTTTTTCTTCTCACTCCACTTTTATCATATTGACCTCCTTTCTTATCCACCCCCCCTTTCGTTCCTCCCTTTTCTTCCCTTTCCCCTCTCTCCTTTTCCCCATTCCCCTTCTTCCTCTTTCGTCACTATTTCCTCTTACCACATTTACTTCCCTTAACACCTCCCCTTTCTTTTTTCCCTTTCATCTCTTCTCCCGTTATCTTCCTCTTCCTCTTCCCCTTCCCCTTTCACTTTATTGACCTG
>NC_066516.1:13940910-13953410 GCF_024679095.1 Eriocheir sinensis
AGAATGAAAGGAGGAAAACTAGGAATGGGAGAACAAGAAGGAAAGAAGGAGAAGAAGAACTGGAAAAGAAGAAAGGAGGAAAAGAAGAATGAAAGGAGGAAAACTGGAATGGAAGAACAAGAATGAAAGAAGAAGGAGAAGAACTGGAAAAGAAGAAAGGAGTAAAAGAAGAATGAAAGGAGGAAAACTGGAATGGAAGAAAAAAAATGAAATGAAGACAAAGAACCAAAGAAGAATAAAATAAAGAGAATGAAAAGTGTAAAGGAAGAAGTGTATAGGGATTGGAAAGTGGATCGGAGGAGGAGGAGGAGGAGGAGGAAGAAACGGAGGAGAGGAGGTGGAAAACGAAAAAGAGAGGAGTGGAAGGAGAGGAGGAAATAAAGATAGTTAACTAATGGGAATGAAGGGAAGACGGAATGGAGGAAAGGAGGAGGAAAAAGACAAAAAAAGAGGAGTGGAAGGAAGAAAAGGAGAACAAGGAAAGGAGGAGGAAGAAGAGCAAGAGGAAAAATAATAAAAAAAGGAAGTTAGGAGAGATTTAGAGAAGAAAAGAGGAAGAAGAAAAAGAGAGAGAAGGAGATGAGGGAGTTAAAGAAGAAGAGAGGAAGTGGAGGAGGAGGAGGAGGAGGAGGAGGGGAAGGTGTCAGGTCTGTTTTTTCTCAGTCCACTCGATAATGTTTGTAGATGATAGTGATGATGGTGGTGGTGGTGGTGGTGATGTTGTTTTTCTTGTTGTTGTTATTATTATCCTCATTAGTGTTGGGGTTGATGTTTTTGTTGTTGCTGTTAATGGTTTCTCTCTCTCTCTCTCCCCTTGTTTAAAAAGTATGAAAAAAAAAGAAAAGAAAACGAAGAAAAGGAAGAAAGATTAAGATACACAAAAATAGAAATGGAAATAGAGAGAAAGAAAAGAAAACGGAAGAGAAAAGATAGATAGATGAATATAGATAAAAAAAGATACATAGAGAGAGAGAGAGAGAGAGAGAGAGAGAGAGAGAGAGAGAGAGAGAGAGAGAGAGAGAGAGAGAGAGAGAGAGAGACAATATCGGTAGTAAGATAATAAAGATAGGGGTAAAGATATATAACAACAGGAAAAGATTGACAGACAGATAAGTGGAAAGAAAATGACAAACAGACAGAAAGACAGAAAGATAGACAGACAAACAGATGAAAGCAAAAAAAAAAAAAAAGAATGTGAAGAAACAGACGAAGAAGGAAACGAAGAAGAGCAAGTCATCATTATGAGAGAGAGAGAGAGAGAGAGAGAGAGAGAGAGAGAGAGAGAGAGAGAGAGAGAGAGAGAGAGAGAGAGAGAGAGAGAGAGAGAGAGAGAGAGAGAGAGAGAGAGTAGATGGAACAGAGAACATGAAATAACGAGAGAGAGAGAGAGAGAGAGAGAGAGAGAGAGAGAGAGAGAGAGAGAGAGAGAGAGAGTGAGAGAGATAGATTGACTGGCGGGGAGAGAGATTGAGGTTGTAGAGAGAGAGAGAGAGTGAGAGAGAGAGGTAGGAGAGAGAAATAGAGAGAGGAGAGAGAAGGAAAGAAGAATTATGGAAGGAAGAGAGAAGTAGATAGGAAATGAAAAAAACAGGAGAGGAATGGTAGAAAAAAGAAAGAAGAGTGAAAAGGGGATAGAAAGAAAGGAGTAGGAGAAAAGGATGAATGAGGAAAGAAAGAATGAAGTAAAAGGAGAAAGAAAAAGAAGTAGAGCTGGAAGGAAAAAGGAAGCAGAGAAGAATGAAAGAAAAATGAAAGAAACAAAAAACGAGAATGGAGTAGGACAGGAATAAAGTAGGAAGAAATAAAGAATGAAATAGAGAAGGAAAGAAAGGAAGAGGTGAAAAGGAGATTGGAGGACATGAGAAGGAAAGAAGGAATGAGAGAAAGGACAGAGAAAAGAAAGAAAAACAGTGGGAAATGGAATAGAACAGGAATAAGGTCGGAAGAACTGAAGGCTGACAAAGAAGGAAGGAAAGAAAGAGGTGAAAAGGAGACAGTAGAACATGAAGGAAGGAAGGAAGGAAGGAAGGAAGGGTTCGTGTGTTCAGTTGACAGGTGAGCTTGCAAAATCCTGCTCCTATAACCTTCCGCCTTCCCTCCTTCCTTCCCTCCACTTTCCTCCATCCCACCTCCTCCTCTCTTCCTTCTTCTTCCCTCCTTCGATCTATTTTTTCACGTTTTCTTCCTTCTCCCTTTCCCTTTATCATTTACTTCTTATCTTCCTTCTTTTCTCGTTTCCTTCCCTCCATTTTCCTCCTTCCTATCTCCTCCTCCATTCCTTCTTCCTCCCTCCTCTTTACCTCCCTACCATTCCACCTGTGATTTTTTTTTCTCCTTATCTTTATCTCTCCCTTCTTATCTTCATCTTTCTCTCCATTTTTCCCTCCTCTTCCCTCCATCCCATCTCCTCCTCCCTTCCTTCTTCCCTCCTCTTTTCCCTCCTAACTCTCCTCCTCTGACTTTCTTTTTCTTCTCTCCTTCCCTTCATCCTTTCCTTCTTACCTCCCTTCCCCCTTCCTTCCTTCCTTCCCTTCCCTTTTTCCTTCTCTCTTATTTTCTTCCTCCTTCACTCCCATCTACTCTTCCCTTCTTTCATTTCCTTATCGTCCTTCATTCATTTCCTCCTTTTCCTCTTCCCTCCTTCTCTCCCTCCTTCCCTCTCTCCTTCCCTCCCTCTCTCCTTCCCTCCCTTCTGCACCCTCTCATTACCTACTCAACACCTGCCGACTTCACAACCTTACCTTACCTTACTTTACCTTACCTTACTTTGTCTTTCCTTACCTTACCTTACCTTGCCTTTCCTTATCTTACCTTATCTTACCTTTCCTCACCTCCCCTTACCTTACCTCACCTTACCTTACCTTACCTTATCTTACCTTACCTTACCTTACCTTACCTTACCTTTCCTTACCTTACCTTACCTTACCTTACCTTACCTTACCTTATCTTACCTTACCTCATCTTACCTTACCTTACCTTACCTTACCTTACCTCACCTTACCTTCCCTTCCCTTACCTTACCTCACCTTACCTTACCTTACCTTACCTCACGTTACTTTACCTCACCTTACCTTACCTTGCCTTACCGTTCCCTCACCTCCCATCTAATTACTGTGAGAACTTACGACCAGGGAGAGAGAGAGAGAGAGAGAGAGAGAGAGAGAGAGAGAGAGAGAAGAGGAGGGGCGCGGAAGGGAGAGTTTTGCTACCGTCACCTGCCCAGCGGCCGCCACCTCCTCCTCCTCCTCCTCCTCCTCCTCCTCCCCCTCTTCATCCTGTTTCTCCTCCTCCTTCTTTTGTTTGGAGGTGTAGTGGGAGGAAAGTCCAGGAAGAATTATTATTATTATTATTATTATTATTATTATTATTATTATTATTATTATTATCATGTTAATTATGATAATGATAGTAATTATGATAGTAAGTGTAGTAGTTGTAATGACAGTAGAAGAAGAAAAAGAAGTAGTAGTAGTAGTAATAGTAGTAGTAGTAGTAGTAGTAGTAGTAGTAGTAGTAGTAGTAATAGTAAAATATAGTGGGGGTGGTGGTAGTAGTAGTAGTAGTAGTAGTAGTAGAAGTGGTAGTAGTAGTAGTAGCAGCAGTAGTAGTAGTGTCAATAATAGTAAACAGTAACAGACGTAGTAGTGGTGGTAGTAGGGCTAAATATTTTAAGTAGCTTGACCTCTATTTTCCTCTTAAGACACTGAAGTGAAGACAAGAAGAAGTGGTGAGGGTGGCAGGTCGGGTGAGGGTGGTGGTGGTGGTGGTGTGTGTGTGTGTTGGGGGGGGGGGGGGGGGTAGTCGTGGCGATACAGAATTACAGAGGATAAGATTTTCACAAGGTTATTTACTGAGAGAGAGAGAGAGAGAGAGAGAGAGCGCCAATAAACCGCCTTTGACCAACAGGTGTGAAGATACTTACCAAGAGATTAGCTTCCTTCCCTTTCCTCCCCCTCCTCATACTACTACTACTACTACTACTACTACTACTACTACTACTACTACTACTACCACTATTACTTCCACCACCCTGTAGCTGCTCTGTAGGCTAGCCTGTAGCTCCCCAGTTCAGCAGGGTGATGTGGCCTGACCTTGTATGTGTCTGGGGAGGACAACTCTGAAACACTTCTTTAAAACCGAATCGGCATTAACTTGATAAAACCATTGATCAACTGACAGGTGTGAGGAACAATGAAAAGTCTACGGACCATAAATTTATATTTCTTATTCCATTCGGATGTAGAACAGAAGTATTAATGGGGTGAAAATGTATTTGCTATAATATTAAATATACTAAAACTTCAACTACTCTAGATTATTGAAGACTTGTCCAGACATGCTCAACTTACAGAGAACTTTATCAGGTGAAATCACTACCTAGTATAAAGGACAATGACTCTTTTTGACTGTAACAGCGACGGATTGTGATGGAAGTGACGGGGACGCGGTGACCAGTGGGTGCTGGGCGTGACTGTTCCGACGACTGGTGATCCTGACGGTGACTTCCAGGAGTGAGCTTAATGCATGCCTGGATAACTGGCTGTAGAGGATGAGACAGTTCGGGATAGATATGATAACAGGGCTCCTATGAATGCAGCGATGAAAGGAGAGATGATGATGATGATGATGATGATGACTGAGTGTCCAGGAGTGAGCTTAATGCATGCCTACATAACTGGCTGTGGAGGATGAGACAGTTCGGGATAGATATGATAACAGGGCTCCTATGAATGCAGCGATGAAAGGAGAGATGATGATGATGATGATGATGATGACTGAGTGTCCAGGAGTGAGCTTAATGCATGCCTACATAACTGGCTGTAGAGGATGAGACAGTTCGGGATAGATATGATAACAGGGCTCCTATGAATGCAGCGATGAAAGGGGAGATGATGATGATGATGACTGAGAGTGTCCAGGAGTGAGCTTAATGCATGCCTAGATAACTGGCTGTGGAGGATGAGACAGTTCGGGATAGATATGATAACAGGGCTCCTATGAATGAAGCGATGAAAGGAGAGATGATGATGATGATAACTGAGAGTGTCCAGGAGTGAGCTTAATGCATGCCTAGATAACTGGCTGTGGAGGATGAGACAGTTCGGGATAGATATGATAACAGGGCTCCTATGAATGCAGCGATGAAAGGAGAGATGATGATGATGATGACACGAACTGAGAGTGTATATTAAGGGTCCATGGTTTTTTTTTTATATGTGTGTGTGTGTGTGTGTGTGTGTGTGTGTGTGTGTGTGTGTGTGAAAGTAAATACACACGGATGCGAGATAACTGAACGGGGATGACTGACGTATATGATGAGGTAATGGATGGGGATGAGGACGCAGATAACGCTTTGTCAGACACTATGAAGATAATAACAACGCAAGCAAAGGAGTGTATGATAAGAGCGTAACCAATGAGCCGAGCAGGTATTCCCATCTTTATCCTCCCTCTTTTCTACTCCGGTTTGTCCTCTTCCTCTCTTTCACTTCTTTCTGTCTATGAACACCGACCTTTTAAGAGAATCATCACCAGCAGCGACGATAATGAAAAAAAAAAATAGGATGGATGATAATAACCGTAACAGAAAGAAATAAGAGAAAGAGAGGAAGAGGACAAACCGGAGTAGAAAGAAGAGGGAGGATAAAGATGGGATAGGGAAAGAAAGAAACAGCACTCACTACCACCACCACCAACAACAACAACAACAACAGCAACAACAACAACAACAGCAACAACGACAACGAGGTCACTCTCTTGTATAATAATTCCCATACAATGTGAAATGCGATTAAGAGTTGATGGAGGAGAAAGGCGGAGGAGGAGGAGGAGGAGAATAGCTTTGTATAAGAGGAGGAGGAAGAGGAGGAGAAGATGATGGAGAAGGAGGGAGCACTAGCTATATTTTTATCTCCTCTTTATTACTTGAAGAAAGGAAAATAAGAAAGAAGGAAAAGACAAGAAAGTGAAGGAAAAAAAGATAGGAAGAAGAAGAAAAAGAAATAGGAGGAGGTGTTGGAGTAGAAGAAGGAGGAGCAGAAGTAGGAAGAAGAAAAACTGTAAAAAGTGAACAAAATGAGGAAGGTCAGAGATGGGATGGAGGAAAAGAAGATAGGGAGAGATGAGGAAGAGCAGAAGAAGATGAAGAAACAAGAAAAAAGAAGAAGAGGACAAAGGGGAGTAGAAAGAAGAGGGAGGATAAAGATGGGATAGGGAAAGAAAGAAAGAAAGAAAGAAAGAAAGAAAAAATATGTTGGATGGAAAAGGAGGAGTGATGAAGGGAAGAGGAGAAGGAGGAGGAGGAGGAGGAGGAGGAGGAGTAATTGTATGGATAGTGTGAGAGAGAGAGAGAGAGAGAGAGAGAGAGAGAGAGAGAGAGAGAGAGAGAGAGAGAGAGTCATTAAAACATCAGCTTCGTTGTTATTTTTAATTTCGCTGCATAACCTTGGGCTGTTTATACCTCCTCCTCCTCCTCCTCCTCCTCTTCCTCCTCGTCATCCTCCTCCTCCTCCTCCTCCTCCTCCTCCTCCTCCTCCTCCTCGGGGTCATGGGAGGAGGCGACCCCGAGTTCCTGTCACGGTTCAGAGGTCAATTACCCCTCCCCTTCCTCCCCTTCCCTTCCCTCCCTTCCCATCCTTCCATTCCCTTCCTGCTCTTCCCTTCCTTCCCATCCTTCTCTCCCCTTCCCTTCCCTCCCTTCCCATCCTTCTCGTCCCTTCCCTTCCCTCCCTTCCCATCCTTCCCTCCCCTTCCCTTCCCTCCCTTCCCATCCTTCCCTTCCCTTCCTGCTCTTCCTTCCCATCCTCTTAATTCGCATCTTTTTCCATTCTTCCTCTCCCCTTTCCTTGTTCCTCTCCTCCTCCTCCTCCTCCTCTTCCCCCTCCTCCTTCCTCTGAAACAAACATCCTCTTCCCATTCTTCATTTCAACACCTCTTCCTATTTTTTTTCTTCCTCTCCTCCTCCTCCTCCTCCTCTTCGTTCTCGTTCACGTCCTCCTCCTCCTCTTCCTTTTCCTCTTCCTCTTCCTCTTCTTTCCCCGTTTTTCTTCTCCTTTCTTCTTCTTCTTCTTTCCCTTTCTCTTATTTCCTTTTCCATCTTCTCTTCTTTCCTCTTTTTCTCTCCTCTCTTCCTCTCCTGTTCTCTTTTATTCTCTTCTCTTTTCTTCTCTCTCCAGAATCTTCATGTCCCTTTCTCTCCTTTATTTGTTTTCCTCTTATTCTTCTCTTCCTCCTCTTAACCTCCCTCCGCTCTTCCCATCTTTCCCCCCCTCCTCTCCCTCATTATTCTGCCTCCTCCCTTTATTTACTTCCTTATTATCTCTCCTTCTCATTATCCTTTTCTTTTTTCTTCCCTCCTCCTATCTTCTGTGTCATCCTCCATTCTCTATCCTCACTTCTTTCTTTCCCTTCTCTCCCTCCCTTCCTCCCTCCTTCTTCATGGGTAGTAGTTTTATGATTACCATTGTCCCCTTCTCTCTCTCTCTCTCTCTCTCTCTCTCTCTCCTTTTTCTCCGTTTTTTTTCTTTTGTTTTCTTTTCCTTTTTTCGTTTTCCTTTTTTTCCTTTTTTCCTTTTCTTTTTTTCGTTTTTCGTTTTTTCCCTTTTTCCTTTTCCTTTTTTCGTTTTCATTTTTCCTCTTCCTTTTTTTCCTTTTCCTTTTCTTTTTTCCTTTTTTTCCTTTTTTCCTTTTTCCTTTTTTTCCTCTTTTTCCTTTCATCACCTCTCTTCTTCACCTTTCATTAGCAGCTTCTTCTTTTTATACACCTGTCTACTTGTCACATATGTATACCTGTCATTCTCTCTCACACACACACACACACACACACACACACACCTGTCCTTTTTAATTCAGCCATCTGTCTTTTTAAATCGTCCGTCTTTCTTTATTTCAACCGTTTGCTATTTTATGCCTTTTTATATTTGAGTGATTTGTCTTTTCTCATCACCTGTCTTTGTCTCTTGCTCCCACACACCTGTTGTCCTGTCCTCCACACACGTTTTCCTTCCCTTTCCTTCTTTACCTCAATCACCTGTCCTCTTCTCTGCCTTCTCTCTCACCCCTCCACACACACACGCACACACATGCATGCACTTTCCCCTCCTACCCCCCCACCCCCCTCTCCCCCATCCTCCCCCTTCCCATCCCATTCCTCTCCTCTTCCCCTCCCTCTTCGTTACTTCGATCACCTGTCTTTCTCTCTCCCTCCTCTCTCTTTCCAACACATTTATATATCTGCAACCTTATTTTTTTTTCTTTCTCTTTGCTTGTTTCCATCTGTCATGCTCCTAATTATTCCTTCCTCTTCCTCACACTTGTTATTTTTTCTCTCCCCCACACTCGCCTATTTTCCCTCCTCCTCTCCCCCACACATACACACATATTTTTTTTTTTATCTTCTCTTTCACACACCTGTTTTCTTTTCTCAAACACATACGCACTTGTTTTCCTCTTCTTTCACACACACATCTGTTTTCACGTTTGCTTTATCTCTCTCTCCCACACAAACACCTTATTTTCCTTCCTCTCTCTCACACATATATCCCCGACCTCCTAATTCACACCTTTCTCTTCCTTTGTCACACTCCTCATAAGTGCACCTCATCATCCTTTCCTTTCACACACACTCACACACTTCTTCACACTCTCTCTCTCTCTCTCTCTCTCTCTCTCTCTCTCTCTCTCTCTCTCTCTCTCTCCACAAACACCTGTCCTTTTCTCACCTTTTTGCACCTGCCTCCTCCTCCTTCACCTCTTCTTTCTCCTCCTATATATACTCCTCCTCATAATTTAAGTTTGTTTTTTTATGTAGAATTTTTATATTGATATATGTTTGCTCCTTTATCATTTTTTCTTCTATTTTCTTCTTTTGAGAGAGAGAGAGAGAGAGAGAGAGAGAGAGAGTATTGCGTGGGTGAGATGTGCAATTACCGTCACACTTTCTTTTGTTTTATCCCGTTTTTTCGTTTTTCCCCCGCATTACTACTACGCCGCAAGGGTAACCTGACACACACACACACACACACACACACACACACACACACACACACACACACACACACACCTGAACATTATTATAACCGGATAGAAAATGTAGCAAGTTATTTAAGCGTAATCTGACACACACACACACACACACACACACACACACACACACACACACGTGATTTTAAAACGAAGATTGTGCGATCACCACCATCACCACCACCACCACCACCACCGCCTGACACACCGCCACCACAGTTTCTCACACACCACTGTCTGAAGGGGTGGGGGAAAGGGGTGAGGGGGGTGGGGGAGGGAAGAGACGTGCAGCTCCTCCGCCAAACTTCCTGTCTCTCTCTCTCTCTCTCTCTCTCTCTCTCTCTCTCTCTCTCTCTCTCTCTCTCTCTCTCTCGTGTCTGTTAAAAGGATATTGAATCATTATTTTGTATTTCCTTTGTTGAAATTTCCCAGTTTTTGTTGTTATTGTTGCTGTTGTTTTATTGTTATCCTGTTTTTTCTTTTGTTTATTTCTTCTTCTTTTCCTCCTTCTTCTTCTTCGTCGTCGTCTTTTAATCTTAATCATCACCATCTTCTTCTTCTCCTTTTTCTTCTTCTTCGTCGTCTTTTAATTTTAATCATCACCATCTCCTTCTTCTTCTTTTTCTTCTTCTTCGTCGTCTTTTAATTTTAATCATCACCATCTCCTTCTTCTTCTTCCTCGTCGGCGTCTTTTAATCTTAATCATCACCATCTTCTTCTCCTTCTTCTTCTTCTTCGTCTTCTTCTTCTTCTTCTTCTTCTTCTTCTTCTTCTTCTTCTTCTTGCTTCTCTTCCTCCTCGTCGTCCTCGTCCTTGTCCTCGTCCACGTCCTCGTCCTCTTTTTCCCTCCTCCTCCTCCTCCTCCTCCTCGTTCTCGTTCCCTTTTATCAATATTATTCACACGGATATTACGTTTTAGTGCAGCGGGAGCGGAGGGGTGGGGGGGGGGGGACCATGGGGGGGAGGGAACCATGGGGGTGGGGGTGGGGGGGGGATGGAAGAACTGGAGGGTGATGAGGACAGGGGAAGGGGAGTGACGGGGATTAGTTCGCGTCGCATTGCACGGTTTCTTTAGGCATGAGGAGGAGGAGGAGGAGGAGGAAGAGGATTGGGGAGTTGATGGAGTGAGGAGAAATATTGGGTGTGTAGGAGTGAAAGTGATGATGATGATGAAGTGAAGATAAGAAGGGGAATGGGAGAAATGGGGAGTGGATAGATAAAAAAGGAAATAAAAAGAAGAGGAGGAAAAGGAGAAGGAAAGGTCAGAAAGAAAGTTAGACAAAATTGGAAAAAGTGGAGGAGGAGGAGGAGGAAAAGGCAGAAATAATTATAAAACAGGGAAGGGTTAGGGATGGGCTGGGGTGATGGTAGAGAGGGAGAGAGAGAGAGAAGAGGAGGATAGTAACTGTTTTGGCACCATCACCACCATCACCACCATCACCACCCAACAACACCAGTAACAACAACAACAACAACAACAACAACGGCACTTGACATACTATCTATTTCCTACATTGACATCACCAACCGTCACACACACACACACACACACACACACACACACACACACACACATGCTCTTTTAACACTGCACTTCCCCCTCTTACCCCACCCCCCTCTCCCCCATCCTTCCCCCTCCCCTCCCCTTCCTCTCCTCTTCCCCTCCCTTCATTCATGACACACGTGGCTAAACTAAACCATTCAATGCAGTGGCGAAGGAATGGTGGTAGTGGTGGTGGTGATGGTGGTGGTGGTGAGGGACAGGCACTGATTGCCACCTTCAGGTATGACATGCCCTGTGGAGGAGGAGGAGGAGGATGAGGAAGAGGAGGAGGAGGAGGAGGAGGAGGAGGTAGGACACTAGAGCAGAGTTGTGAGGGGAAGGAAGTAAAGGAGGAGGAGCAGGAGGAGAAGAGAGGGAGGTGCAGGAGGAGGAGGAGGAGAAGGAGGAGGGGGATGAGGGGAACAAGGCACAAAGCGTGGGTGGAGTGTGGAGTACTAGGGAGCGGGGAGTAGGTGTGGAGGGGGAGGAAGGAGGAAGGGTACGTGTTGCGGGGGTGGGGGGTAAGGGGGGGCAGGGCGGGGCGAAGGAAGTGCTCTGGGGCAAACTAACAGGGTGGTGGGTGTTCGAGGTTACGTGAAGGGGGGGGGGGGAGGGGGGAGGAGGGAGAGGAGGAGGAAGGTGAAGAGGTGGAGGTGGAGTATGAGTGGGTAAAGAAGTGGTGGAAGAGAGAGGTGGAGGAGAACGGAGGGGAGAAGAGCAGGTGGAAGAAAAAGTTGGAATAGAGAGAGGGGTGAAGTGGAGAGGGAGAGAAAGAAGTGGAGAAGAGGAGGTGGAACATAGAAAGTGGATTAGAAAGGAGGAGAAAGGAAAAGAGGAGGAGGTGGAATTAAGGAAATGGAATAGAGAGAGGAGGAAAAAGGAGAAGAGGAGAGGAGGTGGAATAAAGGAAATGGAATAGAGAGAGGAGGTGGAATAAAGGAAATGGAATAGAGAGAGGAGGTGGAATAAAGGAAATGGAATAGAGAGAGGAGGTGGAATAAAGGAAATGGAATAGAGAGAGGAGGTGGAATAAAGGAAATGGAATAGAGAGAGGAGGTGGAATAAAGGAAATGGAATAGAGAGAGGAGGTGGAATAAAGGAAATGGAAGAGGAAGGAGCAGATAGGAAAAGAGAAGAGAGAAAAGTAGATGGAATAGAAGAGATGGAGGAGAGAAGAGAGAGAGAAGAGAGAAGGGGAAGACGGTAGAAAGGATAGAGAAGGGTGTATGGGAGGGATGGAGATAAGGGGGAGGGAAGGGAAGGAAGGGGTAAAGTGGTGCTTGGTGGAGGGGTGGTGATAGAAGGGGGGACGTAGAGAGGGTGTAAGGGGTGTTATTACTATAGAACTGGGTGGAAGCAAGGTGGTGGGTGTTTTGGTGTGAAGGAGGAGGAGGAGGAGAGGAAGGAGGAGGAGGAGGCGGTGTTATGAAAGGAGGAGGTAAGCTTTTGATGTCGGAAAGCAAAAGAATAAGAAAGATTCACACAATAATCTAAATCTTAACACATTTTCCTTCACGTGCAAATGATTTCAAAGCATTATATTTGATTCTTTTATTTTCAGTGAGATTTGTAACAGTGATGAAAAAATGCGTTTGACTATATAGAAAATCGTTGATGTTTTCCTGATAAATCTTATAAAAACCACAATATTGATATACACAGAATACACACACAAAAAAAAACATTGAAAAGTAATAAAATAAAGAAAAACAAGGAATAAACAGATAAAATAAATAATGAAAATGAAAATAGATAAATAAAAACAACACCCTTCTATAACTTACCTGCGTCCAGTAATATTTTCATAACATTTACCTGAAGTACTTACCGTAATTAGTTGAGTACAGGTATTATCGTCTCCTCAGGTGCGTGTGTGTCTAAGAGAAAGGAAAAAGGAGAATGGGAAAGAGGAAGAATATGGTGGAGGAGGAAGAAG